>NW_027108786.1:161409-162095 GCF_000696795.3 Halyomorpha halys | reverse complement strand
TAAATAAATAACAAATAGATATAAAAAAATAATAAATAAATGTATAAATAAATATTATGATGACGGATCAGCATATATCAAGCTACAGGACCTTGCTTTGAGAAGAAAAAGTTTAAAAAGGTGAAGCGGGATCAATTTTATACATTATACTGATGAATTTACGAGCGATATAGATTCTGAATAATGTACAGTTGTAAATTGCATTAAATAAATAATTAAAGAAAAAAAGTATTAAATAATTTGATACTAAAAAGTTAACGTTCCCGCTGGAGTTGGATAAGATGTGAAATTGAGATTTTTAGTTATGTTCTTATTGGAAACAGAAAAAGCATAACAGAATGGACCAAAAAATGCAGTAACGTCATTTTAAATTACTATTGCTTTAAAAAATATATAAAAAGGTTGAAATTATAGCTGTAAATTAATATATCATTAAGAATGTTGAAACGTTGGAATTTTAAGTAAACAATGAAGTTTCGACATTTTATAAAGATAATCTATGAATACATTTTATTGTTATTGATAAACAAAATCAGTTTTAAAAATAAATTATTAACATCTTTATTTTTTTATTTTTATTAAAAAACAAATGTTGAAAAGGTGGCGTCCTCGAAATCAGTTTCATACCAATTTGTTGATTTCCCGCTGTGATATATCTGTGTTTCTGGTGAATATTTTCCAAAATT
>NW_027108786.1:158143-160984 GCF_000696795.3 Halyomorpha halys | reverse complement strand
GGTTTGAAATTACGAAATCAAAATGTTTTCTAAAAATTACTAGTGGTTAGCGATTTCTGCCCATTACAAACTTGTACTTACTCGCCCTTCACTGGCTCATTACCCGTGAGGTGTTTAGAGGGCTGCGCTGGGATCTGGAAGAGCCCTACTTTACCCCTCATGCATGGGGGATGGAGTGGGCTCGGGTATCCTCAGGTCGATAGTGTAAATATTTACACACATAATCGTGTAGATGTGATTAGTGCTTTTATTTTATTGTTATATTAGCTAAAAAATTACTTATTACTTCTTGTACATATTTTGATTATGTTAATTTTATTTAACTTTCGGTTTATGTGCATATAGAGATTTTATTATTATTATTATTATTATCATTCTGTTTTTGTTATTATCCATTATTTTTACTTATTTTATAATTTTGGTATAAATGTGATCATTTATTACTATTACTTATTGCCAAATGTTGTAGCAGATTGACTTATCAATCAATAAATATTATATATAGTTAAAAAAACTCCGTTACTTGATTACACTTTGCTTCAGTTGTTATTATTGTCAGTCAGACTTATTTTTGTTAAGTCTGTATTGGAAATTAATTCTTACAAATTGAATTGAGTGCAAAACAAGACCTGCTAATGTTTTAGTACCTTTGTCCTGATGATTTAAAGTAACATTAAAACTTAGTTGTTAATACTTATAGTATTAACATAATATACTTTATTCACTATTATTAATTGCTCTTAAGACAGACTTTTAATATTTGATACCAAGGAAAGATTAGTAAATTCTAGGTACACTACTAATGAGAAGAATGTTAATGTTTTATTTTCTGACTTCAATTTATTTAAACTAAAACTGCGATATTAGTATATAAAATATTATTCCTGCTAGGGGGTTCCTTATAACAGAATTCTAAATTGGTTTTTAGGGGGGGGGGTGAAAAAAAAGCAAACTCAATTAACGCGGAGGCCTAATTTCCCTTAACTTTAAATTATTAATCATACCGAAATTAAGCGACGTGGCCAACTTGGAAATTGCATTACCCCTTTTTGGAAATACCTTGATGAAAAATTTTCTCCGTTTATTGTTAATACCCGTAACGTATTTGGTTTCCTACATAAAACCTGATCGATTTCTATTAAATGGCACGGATAGATAATCGTAAGAACTTCGTTGATTTCTTCACAAAGCCGTTCACAAAGAGGTGAATTTGTTGAAATTCTTCCGAATAAACGGTTTATTAGAAACCTCTGCTTCATCACATTATGAAGGATTACCTATATTTATATAAATGGATTATACTAGATTTAAAAAAAATGATTTCGAATTTAGTAAGAAGTATATAATGTTATTAAATTACAAAGCAAAGAGAAACTTCCATTTCTATTTCCCTATTCTCTTCAACATAAAGCAATTTTAAAGTTTGGGGGAGGTTTGATAATCTTTTTCGATTTAAAAATAAATTTTCAGGAAAACTCAATAAGAGGAAAACAAAAATATTGATAAGAAACTTTTATAAATGTACAAAACGTTAATAGGAAGCGGCAAATAACCCAATAAAATAGGATAACGTTTGTGCTAATATGGAAAAAAAGATAAGAAAAAAAATAAAATATCTTCAATACAACAGAAAATGTAAAAGTTCTTACTCTCAAACGCCCAATAACCCACCGGAACTAATCCTCAATGTAAAAAAAGTGCTATGGAATCCTGACAATGAAGGAATAAGATACGAACTCATTTCGACTGCTACCTTATGGCAAATATAACCATTAATATGGTATCACTATATTAACCTTAAATTAACAAAAAATCTAAATTAAAACCAGGAGCAACTATTCTTATTTATAAAATAATACTCAGGCCACAACAGATGTATGGCATTGAATTCTAGGAAGCGGCTTCTTTTACAAAAAGGAAAAAATTACAATCATTTCAAAATATGGTCCTAAGCATCACAGTAGATGCCCCCTGGTTTGTAAGCAATAATCAATGCCATAGGGAACTAAAATGGAATCAATAACCTACTTCATTAAAAAACTTTCCATGACATTCCACTCCCAGTTATCAACAATTAAAGGTGCAGTGACCTACAGCTTGGGAAATCCAACCACAACCCGAAGACTGAAGCCCAGGCTGCTGCAGGATATCCTGTTATAAATTCTATATTTATCCATTCTTTTAGTGTCATTACTACTACTTTTTTAATTTTTCTCTTTGTCTTTTTCTCTATTTAATTTATATTTATTTATTTTCTCCTGTTAAAAGTATTTATTTGATTAAAATTATAACTGCTATTGTTTTTGTTATTAACTTTTCTTTTTCTTAATAATTGTTATTTTTACCTATTACCTATATACATATACATATATACTTGAAGCCCTCAGGTAACTATAAGTAACCTGGAGCGAAAACCTCTGAAGGAGACTATTTTTTTACGAGTTTAGAAACAGCATACTACTTGCTGCCAAAGCCTTCAGCAGTTTTTATGATAACTTGCCAAGCAGAAG
The DNA here is from genome assembly GCF_000696795.3 of Halyomorpha halys. Taxonomy (NCBI): domain Eukaryota; kingdom Metazoa; phylum Arthropoda; class Insecta; order Hemiptera; family Pentatomidae; genus Halyomorpha; species Halyomorpha halys. The sequence continues at coordinate 158,474 of NW_027108786.1, read as the reverse complement.
CCGTACGGCCGCCGACACATTCTTCCTATCAAATTTTTGGTCGACTAACACTCCTATTCCGATGTGTTTTTTCAACCAGCATATGCTTGGGTGTCTCAGCATCTTTCATTCGCGATATTATAATAAAATGTAAACCCTGCTGATTCGTGTCATAAATTTTGTCCCTAAGAATTTAAGCTCTGATAGCTCTGATAAATATCTTTTTCAGATCTAATGTTTTTATCATCAATTTGGATAATTTTATAGTGCACAGAGGGACGAAACAGAAACAGTCGTTATTGCTAAAAATAAATAACATAAAAATTTACTAAAATAAATAATTTAATTTCTA
>NW_027108786.1:151925-157533 GCF_000696795.3 Halyomorpha halys | reverse complement strand
TTTAACTTGTATTCACCGCATGAAAAACATTAATTATAATTTGCAATTGTAGTTTCACATAGAACTAAAACATCAATCAGGATTTATATATAATATTCCGTGTTCGGATTGTCCATCTATATGTATAAGCGAAACCAAGAAATTATTGGCCGAGAGGATGCATCAGTCCAGTAATTCCATAAAAAATAAGGAAGCAGATCCAAATAAACCAGCATTGGTGCAGCATACAAGAAAAAATAAACATATTTTTGATTTTGGTAACACAATGATTTTCCGCAGAGAAAATAATACTTTAAAAATTAAACTTAAAAAAAAATAAACTATTTATATATCAGAGAGCATCAATTATACAAATAATTTAGAATCAGGCATGAGACATTTAAACCAGTATTATGCAGAGATCTTAATTAAAATCAATTTATGTTGAATGTAGTTGAATTTTAGATAATTATTTGTAACGAAAGGTTATAGGATTTTTAATAACAAAATAGACAAAAATTCAGTGTGAAATGAAATGATAATATACTTAACCTGGTTGTTGAGGTAGGTTAAATAATATTAATGTGATAAGTAATAATAGTAATGATAAGATAGTAAAATAAAAAAAAATGTAAAGAATAGGATTTATTATAATATTATAGTGGAAATACAGGTAAATTAATTCATAGAATGCTGTAAATTTATTATTTAAGAAATATGTTTTCTATTATTTGGAACTGGAGTTTTTTAAAAGTTTATTTTGACTTTGTTAAATACACTTTTTGGATGTGTTAAATACAGTTGTTGACTGTGCTGACTACAGTTTTTTAAAGGTTTATTTCGACTGTGTTAAATCGGTATAATAGTCTATCAAGTTTTATAAATCATTGTGAGGCTGTTAAACTAAAATTGTTCTTGATGACGGACGGATCGGTCGAAACGTTAGTAATGTAATATGTTTTAATAAAGAAGGTTGGGACTGTTTGGATATTTTTTGTTATTATTAATCAAAATTCAGTTTGCTTTATGTTCTTATTTATTCAAGATACCCTATCTTTTTTTCTTTCAGAAAAATATCTTACTCAGGAATCCATTAAGAAAGTAAAAAAAAAGATATATTTTTTTATTTGAACAAAATTATTTTAGAACAAAAATGAAACCAGTTTCAAATAAATAAATTATACGAACGAAAGGAAACCAAACAAGGCTCTTCCATTTAACAAGCCTTTGGTAATTTAATAATATATGAGCTCTGCGTTTCTCAGCTTTCAATGCAAGAGCTGTTCTGAATGCGGGAGTAACATTTTAGGGAAATAACAATGGTTTATATTAACATTAAATTTTAGAAATAAATAAGAAGGCATTACAGTAGCATTCGTTTATTTTAATATTTGACAATATAATATAGCATACACCTTAATTTCGTTAAAAAAATTTTAAACTATCTTGTCGACTTTCCTCCCAATTAAAAGGACCTCTATCCAAATCAAAGAGGCTGGGTGTGTCACAGGGTTGCCTCACGGTTGTGCCAACAGAATAAATAACTGTCTGCCACATCTAAAGTACTATACTCTAAATCGAATTCCGGTTCTTTTACTTTCAAATTTAAAGAATATCATTTATTTATTAAATAAATAAATAATAATATAAACAAATGAGGTATGAATATTTTTGAATATAATAACAAGTATAAGTGTTTATATTACTCAGAAGTTATTTTCAATCCATTACTAATTACTTAGAATAATAGTTAAATTTAAAGTTAAAAATAATTATCTTTATTATAGCGTTAGGAGATGGAGCTTCAACTTAATAATTGTTTTTGTTAGGAAAAACGTCATTAAGGAAATGGTGATTAATCTATCTATCTATCGAGTAAGAGAAAAACTAAGAGATGTATTATAATAATTTGTTTATTATTATAAAATAATAATCACTAGATAACAAGATGCTACTAATTACTATTTGCTATAATGCATAGAATTCTTTGTCAGATTCTTCAACTTTTGTAATCCCTTTCCAGTCTCTCCTTAGCAAATCGTTTCTGTTAATAAAAGTTTAAAATTATTAAGAATGAATATATTTTGTACCAGAAATGAAATCTATTTTTTATTATATTTCAAGCTGTTGTAAGGATTCGCTGAACACAATTTGATGATGAGTAAGCATAAATCAAGTAAATGTTTTTGTAGTCGAGGAGTTCGCTTGAGTATATGTTATAGTTACTTCCAAAGGAAAATCCCTGGAGGTTTTCCAAAAATTTATTTCAGATAGAACTAAAATAAAAAAAAGTTAATTAAGTCTTACTTAGAAGCCTCAATGGTATTTAAATTCTCAAGCATGCTGGAACTTATAGGGACTTTTTAAATTCTCAATATTGATCTAAAAGAAATCTCAAGTTTTTTATTTTATTTATTTATTTTTTTTTAGCATAAAGTTCAAATCAATTTAATTTGCTTATACGTGCTGTTTAGAAAAAAGTTTTTAATTATAGTTCTTTATATCTGAAAAAAAACCTTGTTTTATAGGGAAAACATGTAAAAGTCCAAATTAAAATTAGTCTAAACATTGGTGAATATATAATAGAGTGTGTTATTGGCAAGAAAATAAACTTTGATTTTAATAATAGTTTACTTTCTGATGAATTTAGACTCTTAATAAGAAATTATATAATCCATATAATATCATTTAATGAATATAATTTAATTTTTTGTTTGAGGCTGGTTTGATTATCAATTATAATTAAAAATATCTGTATAGTTTGAACAAGTTTATTTTTTTATATAACATGATCATAAAATATTGTAAAACAATTGAATTAATATATTTCTATTATTATATTTTACTATTAGTATATTAATACATATTGCATTTATGGCATTAGTTTTGGTATTATTTCCGACTATAATATCATTTTACATACAATATTACTTACTTCTAAACTATTTATTCGTTATTACAATGTTGCATTGAGTTGAAAAATGTTCATTTGAAAATAGCCGATTGATAATGATTTTCGTCCATTATCACAACTACATGGTTACACTAAATGCTGGTAGGAAATATATCTTCTGCTGGGTTAGTTGCGGATCCAATCTGATGCCTAAAGACTTTCCCGGAGCCCACTCCACCTCTATAAAGTCATTACTTGGCCCTTTATTGGGCTAGGGAATATGCATCACGGTTAAGCGGGTATGCTGACCATCTCCAATGTTTGGATGGTCAAGAAACAGTAAGCGCATACCAACTATTGAGATTCTTAAAATTATTTAGCTGTCGTATAGAGTGACTAAGGTTATAAAATCAATAACAAAATTGTAATAGTTTTGAACAATAAAAAAAGAAAATACCAACAAGTTTCTAATAAATAAAATAAATTTTTAGTTAATAACCTTCATCTACCCGTTATAGTGGATTAAGAATAAAAAAGGGATTAAGGATATTACTAATTATCGTAAAATAAAAATCAATAATAGTTTAGATTATAGTTACTTGTCTAGTCTTAGATGAAAGTACATGTATAAACATCACAATAATTAGACTATTCAATTAGTGTATAATCCAATTACCTTACACCACTTCCGGACTAATTGATCCCTAATTAACCACAAATTGATGATTACTGAGATTAGTATAAGGATAATACCCATAAGTGGGGGGATGATTATAAGGACAAGCACCATGATCGGGAAAGTTGAGAGAAGAGGGGTTGAAGCACTTGTTCAAGTGGTTTTATAATATCGAAAGTTTTCATATTTGAACCATAATTTTCCTTTGAAGGTAATATCGGGTTATTGGTTTTCACTTATAAATTTTATGTAACGAGAAATTTTTTTTTTTATTCTTTTTGTGTCTATTATGTAATATTAATTTTTTTTTCTTGCATTAATGGTGTATAATAAATTTATTTGTATTTATTTATCTCTTTTATATTTAATTATAAAACGAATGTAAAGATAAATTTGCTCGATTATTATACTGATAAAAAAAATACAATACCTCACTTCAACCAAACCCGTTTGAACCCGTTTCCGAGATTAGTGTCAACGTATTTCTCCGAAAGATGCTACCATCTTTACATTTATATTTACTAGTCTTATCACCTCCTGTTAACAAAAATAAAGAACAAAAAAGACATCAGTTACAAGTTATACAAAATATACACAATCCTCTAATAAAATACTCTATTGGTGAAGTATCTAAAAACGTTTTAAGAATAGATTAAAACAATTAAAAACTAATGTTATAATTAAAAATATGTATAAAAATGACTGCACTTGCAAGAAATAATATTTCAGATAATCATACATTTTTCTTCAGTAAAATAAAAATTTTTAATAAAATAATAACAATAATAACAAAACCAGGAAACACGTAGAATATTAGCAATATTCTATATATTAAGAATTACCATTTCAAATCAGATATATAAAATATTGGTCGATATTATATTGCCATAATTAATAAAATTGACATTTATGCTAAATAATAGTAATAAGACAGAACAATAACAACTGTAGAGGATTAACACTAATACTTTACAAGTAACTATAAAGGGATGGTAACGATCTCGCAGACAAAGCAGCCAGAGAGGCACTCACGCTCCCTGGCCGAGGCACCGCCGTTCTTATCCCATCAGAACTCAGTACACCCCTTAAATTACAAATATTCGAAAAATGGCAGGCCAAGTGGGATGAAAGCTCTCTGAGTAAATTAAGAGAAATAAAACGATCAGTAAAACCATGGTCAACATCCTACCGCAACAGCCGCAGAGAGGAAGTTGCTCTAACCCGCTTGAGAATAGGTCATACTCTCCCATACTCTCCTCACGCACTCTCATCTGATCAGAAATCTGCCACTTCCGACGTGCAAATAATGTCAGTCCATTCTTACGAATAGACATATTTTTGAAGAATGTACTCACTATTTACCAATAATAATCAGTATAGGACTGATCCCAAATTTGTCGTAAGCTCTCACAGATGAGGAAGCTAAAATTACATTAGTATTTGAATTTTTTTTTTTTACTTTTATCATGCCATAGGCGTTGATGACCAGAGGGTTTTACGCCTTTAAGCAACAATCAACAACAACAACAACTATAAAGGGATAAGTTCTGACTTATCATGCGACTTAATGGAGATTCCAAAAATCAGTAAGAAATTATTTTAAGTTTTTGAATAACTTCATTAGCTCATAATCAGGCGTGTTTTCGACAGTTTTGTTGAAATTAATATATAAATTTTACAGTCTAAATTTTAAATATTTTAACATGACCTTTTAACCACTCTAACTCCATATTGGCGGATAATAAAGAACATGAATACATCTCCAGTCGCATATATACGGATTGCGTATAGAAATGGTAAATCGAAATGATGTAATGTTATAACGATTTTTTTCAACGATATATTGATGATCTGGATAGTTTAAAAAGAAATTCATTTACTTAAATCGCCAATTTATTTTGTCTTTATCTGATTTTTAATTACAAAAATTTTTATATTTGGGGGATAATATTGGATTAGTTAAAATTATTGGATCAGCCTAGTACGGTTTGGGACATTGCCTCAATATTTTTTATGTATATTAAATGTATTAACAGTTAAAGTTTTACATTACACCCATT
>NW_027108786.1:150357-151023 GCF_000696795.3 Halyomorpha halys | reverse complement strand
CTGATAAATATTATAATTAAGTCTACTCACTCATAAATAAGTAATCATTAAGATCTCAAAAGATGCTCTTTTCTTTAATAAAAAATAAAATATCTCCTTTTCTCATTTTTCCGTGTTTTTTTTTTAATAAACAATGTATTTGGAAAAAAAAAATGTTATAGCTTCGTTAGTATTGATTTGATAGAAAGGTAAAACAACTTATTTTGCTTTTCAATTAAGTGGTCTTCGGTGAATATATTTCATTTTTGCGTGACGCTTGTTGCAATGGTAACCCAAACGTTCCAATCCCACATCACCACTCTTCAAGAATGATGTCAAAACCAAAATATTAAAATTTATTCTAATAAATCCCACTAAATTACATTTAGGCTTTTTCATAAGCCCACGACTTCTTGCCCCACAGTATCCTTTAATAAAGATTCATGAAACTGCTCGTCGATTCCGACTATTACAAGACTATCCGGACTTATGGAGTTGAGCTTTGGCACTTCAATGTTCCATATACCGCCAATGTGGCCACAACCGGATAACAATCCTTTAAATAAAATAAATTTTTAGTTAATAACCTTCCTCTACCCGTTATAGTGGATTAAGAATAAAAAAGGGATTAAGGATATTACTAATTATCGTAAAATAAAAATCAATAATAGTTTAGATTATAGTTAC
>NW_027108786.1:146987-150022 GCF_000696795.3 Halyomorpha halys | reverse complement strand
AAAAAATATTGAATTTCACAAAAACTGCTAAGTATTAAGTTCAACTAACTCCATTTAATAATCATAACAAATTTATGAATTTAATGAAAAACATTGGCAGATATTAAATGATTAGATGATTACATGTTCGATAATGAAACGATATAGACCCCGAATATTTAAAAAAGAAACGGATGGTGTAACCGCTACCATACACTTTTATGTCAACGAAACCACCAAATTTAACTGTTATTGAACAAAAGAAAAATAAATATAATAATTAAAAATTAAATTACCATAAAATAACATGTAGTCTTTTCCTCCCTGCTGATACACAAAATGAAATATAAAAAAGTATAATTGTGCACAGACCATCTGTTTCTGTGTGCCTTGTCTCTGTCCATTCCTGAATGTTCACTCCAGTTTATTACTCTGAGCGGCTTGATTAGAAATTCCTGGCTAAGATGGACTTTGAGACATTACTATCCTCAATCTTCTTGACATAGTCACAGATTGCTTGAAACAGACCTTGACAGTTAGCCCTTAAAAGCCAATAGAGTAATATCTACCTTGTAGAATTCCATGCAGATTCTGGCAGACAAATGAAAGCAGTCTTATTTGACGATTTCTTTGTGACACGAATAATTTAAGAAATACAAATATTAAAGATCTGTTTTTCTTATTTTATTTTATAATTTTAAACAATATTTCCAGTGACGATCGTTTAAATTTATTGAAGATTGCATCCATACTGTAGGAAAAAATATTTAAGAATGTTACGGAAATAAAACTAGCTTGAAAAATAATTGAATAATCCTTGTTGTTTTACAGATTTACAGAATTCTTCATGCAAAAAAATAAATAAATAAAAAAGGAAGGTGGTTTATATATTTTAAAAAGATTTCATATGTTAAAATATTCCGGAACCTAATACACAGGGTCGGGTTGATAAAAGAGAGATCTTACATTGAGTATGCACTGAGGGAAGAATTTAGCATTTGTGATTTGTTGATCAGTTTATGTTAAATTGTACTTATCCTCGTAAACCAAAACTAAAAATGAAGTATATTAGAATGTCAACAACCCTAGGAGTTATCTAAGCGATTAGATAAAATAAAACGAACAATTAAGACGCGACTAAAAATATAAAAATTTAAATCAGTAAAATGAATAGAAAAGTATGTAGAAAAACTAATAAATATAACTATTTTTTTTTTTAAACTTTATTTATTGATAGATATTACAATCTGCTACAACGTTGTGAGCCATAGGTAATAGTGATGACATCACATTCATACTGAAATGAAATATAAAATAATAATCTAAAGAGTAGATATATGATGTCAAAATTCCTTTAAATAAATGAATTATGGTTACTTCTTATGCTCTAAGATATTGATACAAGATTTTATTCATTTATAATATGTAATGTATATATAAAACATTGTTAGGTACTTTCTTTAATTACATTATTTATTTTGTATTTTCAGAATTATTAAAAAATATCTAATGAGTTTTGATTTGTAAGAGGATTTAATGATGTAATCAAATTATTTTATTACATTAAGGATTTAGTACAAAACATTATTGTCTATAATACATGTATTTATTTAAACATATACGTATATAAGCATTATTTACATTTTTTTTCTGTTAATTATTATTGTTTCATTTTGTTTTCCAATTAATTAAAAGTAGAGATATATCTTTATGTTAAATTTAATTTTCTTAATTTTCATTTCTGTATTTTACTCTAAGGTACTAAAGCCCATTTTCAATGCCTGTAATATTCTGGAGTGAATTGTCCCAGAATAAATAAGGAATCTTATTATGAATATTATTATTAATAAAGTTAATAATAACATAACTTAATACAATATAATTACAAATTATAATTTTTTATATAATTTACTTTGTTAAGACTGGTTTTTAATGTTTAAATAAAATAATTCATATCTAAGTTAAGTCTCACACTCTTTATTATTTCTTTATATGTACAACGTTTTGGACAACTTGGCCAACCTCAAGGATAATCTTAAATATAAATTTTACATCAAGTAATTTAAAAAACAAAAATTTGTAGGATATTCTGCCCAGGCCAATAATTTCTGTTAAATCACCACATTTTGTCATTTTTCCAATTAATTTTAAACTTTTAATTATAGATTAGGTCAACAATATTTAATTAAGATGGGAAGTGGGTTTTCTATTAAAATTGATAGGACATCACATCATTAGACTAGGCTAAATAAATAGCTACTGCTGAATGGTAGCGACCACAATTCGTGTAGACACTACCTGTTGGTTTCATTCCAGCGACAGTTCTCGGTTAGTAGATCCTAGACCTATCATATTTTTTCATACGGGTAGGAGGACAATGACTGATCAATTCGCAGAACGGTTAAAAATCGATTCCATCGACTAGAGTTCTATTTTTTTTTTTAGTTAATTTTTATTTTTGATAGCGTAAATTTAGGCTAATCGAGATACCCATTAGATCTAAGTGTTAGCGTTGTTAACAAGAAAGCGTTAACCGATCTAGTAATAAGCGAAGTGGTCGGATGGTATCGCCTTGCGCAAACCGATAAGGCCGCCCTGGCAGTTATTACCTTATCTAACTTTGCTAACTTGCCTTGACTAATGATCGTTTTTCCTTCTTAACCGATTAACCGTTTGCTTTTGTCGGACCATTATCTTCAACACCATTTGTTCGAACTTGGAACTGGGTGCTTTTGAACGGCGTTGTGCCATACGGGGTCGTTTCAGTGCTGTCGGTAATGTAAACTAATGATTTTTTGTCACTTCTCAATTATTTAAAATAAGGTTGATCTGTTTTTGTTTTATTTTACACTTAAGACTAAAATACTGTTTTCCAGAATTAAAATTTTTTACAAAGATGTTTAAATTTACGGAACACAATTTGTGGAGTGACATTCAAATTATCCCGTATTGATTAAGATGAGGTTGTTATGTTGAAAATTATGCAATGTATTAATAATTAATTTTTTTTTTTTTATAGAATTAATATCAAATAGTTATATTTTATAATTATAGTT
>NW_027108786.1:144940-145852 GCF_000696795.3 Halyomorpha halys | reverse complement strand
AAGGATTGATATCTGGTTCGGGCTTGATCGGTTACAAATGGAATATTAAGGTCTTTGTTGATGATTTTATTTGTGACAAAGTAGGGAGCATTTAGGATTTTATGAAGGATTTTGGATTTTAAGGATTTGATACGAGAGGAATTCGAAGGTTTAGTGGAGCCCCCATCAGTGGAAATTTATATTATTTTTATTTTTCTACCCATTCCACGAACGTTCGTTCTTAGAACTCTGGCGTCGGAATTGAATCGTACAGCGTTGTTTGTCACTAAAGTCCAAGATGCCCTCAGTATGGGTTCGATTCCCATCTGGGTCATAAAAGTTCGATGTAGCGGTGCATAAATGAAAAACCGAACTCAATAATTTTAATGAGTATTGAATAATTGAGTATTAAATAATAACTTTTGCCTAAAGAGGCAACTTAATTAATTATTAAAGAATTATTGGAAGATTTTTATACAAGGCCCACGTCAACGTTGCACACCCAACTTAAAAAAAATAAATAATAAAAAAAATGTTGAATGTTCTTAGGTTAGCCTTTAGCTACTGCCTCTTGATACCAATATAAGTTAAAAACTAATTGAATAAAGCAAAACTTGAAAGCAATATTTATCTATCAAACTTCAATTTGAAAATTTATCATTCATTAGGAAGGGCCGTGACTCGAGGCGAAAAAGTAGATAAATAACTTTCAAAGTTTTGTTTGTTAGTTTTGATTTAAAAATTAGGAGAATATAATGCGTATTTAACAGGTAATAAAGATTCCTATGAAGCCACGCGTGAAATCTTGTTGAATTTAGTAAGAACACGATTTCTTAGCTCCTTCATCGTCGATTTAATAAAGTATATTAAATTTATTTGTGAATGGGCTGTATATTAAATTCCTACAGGATCCTTCCAAAAGATTCTTCACAA
>NW_027108786.1:141386-143830 GCF_000696795.3 Halyomorpha halys | reverse complement strand
CAAATTGCTGTCCAAAACTCCTAAGTCCTATAAAACATTATTATTGTTCGTAAATCCGTTTTCTAAATATTCTAATACAAATAATTAGCAATTTTAGTGTAAATACGAATCCCCCATATATGGACAGCTATGGAGCCAAAATATTGTTATATGCTGGGGTGATGGTTCTTGATTAATACTCCTTCCATTCAATGACCATATCAGCTTGAATTGTTTGTTTTTTATTTAATTTTACAAAACATTCTACGGAATTAAAATTAAATAAAAAACAAACAATGAAATAATTAAATACAATTATATGAAATGAAAAAACGATCAATTAACACATTAAACAATTAAGAATAAAATATATCTAATAAACAAATTTAAAAAAATACAGGTATAGTGTTCAAATTTTTTTATTAGTTATCTTTGGTACGGTTTGGTGTTTCTTTACTAAAATATTTTCTGATCTCTGATTTTCTGTATAATGAGATTGTCGGACATTGTTGTAAGTTAAAAAAAAAAAAAATGTTTCAATAAATATGTATATTATTTAATGGTAGGGAGGTGTAATTCAGATAACGTAATTGAAATTCTAGTATATCCATGAGTGGTTTATTATTGACATATATGTTTTTAATTACCTCTAATCTCTTAATGTTAGACATAGGAGTAACTTCAGACCTGAATGGAATATGTTATTATTGGGCGTATGTTAGTTTTCAATAAAATCAACGTTATTAATAATATAAAAAAATTACCAAATATTCTCAACCTTTTTTATTAAAATATATTACATATCCAACGTTTTGGCCAATCAATCTTCATGAAGGAGAATCTACTAAAATTGTCACTTTAATTGTGACTTATTATTAACAGTATCGAAAACATTATTAATAATGATTTGCATACCTTAATTTTCTTATCACAACCTAATATAGATTTATAAAACTTTGCAGGCTTATTGACTTCTAATGGAAAAAAAAAATGAATTTAAGAAAACGATGAAGAGAAAAAAAAATGAAGATAAAATAAAATTTTAGAGTGACAATAACATAACTGATAAATATATAACTTATAACAGGATGTTCTGCAGTAGCCAGGGTTTTGGTCTTCGGGTTGAGGTTGGGTTTCGCAAGCTGTAGGTCACTGCTCCTTTGTAGGTCTCTATTTGTAATTTCCGATTCAATTGGATGTTCCTTATAAACGAAGGAGCGTCCACAATTTTATAATAAGAGCAGAGAATTGAAATAATTTGGACCAAGTGGCTTAGCAAAGTAAAATTAAATCTTTTTCTGGGAAAAAAATAAAAAAGGTATTCCTTTTTCGCACAACAATAACCTTTTTTTTATAATTTTGACCCTTCTTAACGACGATTTTTTTATTTTTTATAATTAAAAAATATGATGACTTTAACACGACTACAATTATATATACAAAACATAAAAATAGTTTAGTATTTATATATTTCAACGTAATGTAATAATGCACAGTGAAGTGAAAGCACAACACTTGAGAAAAGTTAAAACGATTTTGTTTTCCATTTGTTATATAATATCAACACGATAAATATTATTTGTTTAAAAAATCTGGTGTAAGAACTAAGAACACAACTGACCGAGAACAAAATTGGTTCATCAAACACAGAAAAACTTCCGTCCAATTCAAGCTGATATGGTCATTGAATGGAAGGAGTATTAATCAAGAACCATCACCCCCAGCATACCGAACAATATTTTGGCTTCATAGCTGTCCATATATGGGGGATTCGTATTTATACTGAAAATTGCTAATTATTTCTATTAGAATATTTAGAAAACGGATCTACGAACAATAATAATGTTTTATAGGACTTAGGAGTTTTGGACAGCAATTTGCCCCCGAAAAGACAATGATAAAATACATAAATACTAATATAAAACTAATTTTCATAAAATTTGGGAGCGAAAAGGAAGGAAAATAATTATTAATTTTCATTTTATTATTAATGACGAGTGTCCTGATGAATTCAACATTTACTTAATTATAAGTTTGGTTTTTAATTAACGATTGAAGGCTCGGACCCGATCGTTCACTGTCATATCTATAATAACCTCTGCTATTGAATCTTGCCTCACCATTATCATGATCCTGTGCTCCAAGTAGGGACCTTACAACAATGTTCAATTATTTATTTCATTTGTTACTGAATAAAAAATTGTAGCTCTTAGTATTCATGTTTATATTTAATATTTTGCTCTTGAGATTCCTTACATAAATACTATTGAGGAAATTTAGCCTGTTTCTCACGATTCACCGTAGATTTAAAAAAAAACAAATATGAAATTAGAATACCTGTATGAGAACGATCCTTAGATATTTATCCTCAAATCAGATTGCAATCCATCTTCTCATTCAAAAAATTGAAAAATACGCGATAATAGGGAAAAATGTCAATTCACATAAACAATATTATAAAAAAA
>NW_027108786.1:139433-141336 GCF_000696795.3 Halyomorpha halys | reverse complement strand
CTTGCCTCACCATTATCATGATCCTGTGCTCCAAGTAGGGACCTTACAACAATGTTCAATTATTTATTTCATTTGTTACTGAATAAAAAATTGTAGCTCTTAGTATTCATGTTTATATTTAATATTTTGCTCTTGAGATTCCTTACATAAATACTATTGAGGAAATTTAGCCTGTTTCTCACGATTCACCGTAGATTTAAAAAAAAACAAATATGAAATTAGAATACCTGTATGAGAACGATCCTTAGATATTTATCCTCAAATCAGATTGCAATCCATCTTCTCATTCAAAAATTTTAATAATAAGCGATAATAGGGAAAAATGTCAATTCACATAAACAATATTATAAAAAAAGTTTTATTCAACACATACACTATTGATAATGCTTATTTTAAAAGTTTGATAATATTTTTTATAGTAAATTTTGTTTAAGAAGTTCATTAAAATGAACTCATGATATCACTTAAGCAACCTTAGAACTATTAAGAAGAAATTAAAAAAAAAAATTAAAGAATCGTAACCCTGTTTTATCCTCTTTCCCAACTGCAGTGGTCTTATTTTATTTATTTTTTTTACAACTTTCTTATTAATTGCCTCAAAGTTGGATGAATTTAACAAAACGTGTTTGGAGCATCTATTTTATGTTTACCCTAATTTTTGTTTGTAATATTTACTAAGCTAATGTGATCATTTGATAGGATGACCTATTTTTTTGTTTGGAAATAGGGAATGTTGTTTTAAAAGCCCACTGAGCGATCTCCAAAACTCGGTACTATCCTCTAAAAATGAAGTGTACGTATATCTATCTTTATTTATTTTTATTTTTTACTCGACTTAGTCTATTTACAAGTGATCAATCCGTTCTAACTAGAGCGGGATTGTCACGTTTTCATTCCATATGGCCGCCATGAAATAAAAGTCAACGCGCTAGGCCGGATTCGAACTGACGCATCCGTAGACTCGAAGCTGCTATTGTGATGCCTCAAGCCTTTGGTTATAAACGGCATTTTCCATGTCTTTATTTCTTTTTTGGCGAAAAAAATTTCGAACCAGCACCATGCACGATGTACGTCTGGTTTCCATAGTGGCTCGATGAAATATTTTTTCTAGAACCCCTGCACTCGAATCGAGCACCCTTGTTCTTCAAGAGCCCCCACGGTCCTGGGAGTTGTTCATGAGTCTGTTTGGACTCCCCAGGGAGTACTAGGGAGTGACAGACTGCGATGGAAGGGGAACGCCGGGCTGGGATGATCCGAGAAGTGTGGAGGGCAATTTTTCTTGGATATTCTTCATGAAAAGTTGGGGGGTGGGGACCACTCTCTCCCAGCATTTCTGCTTCCCTATTACCCCCATTCCTTGACATCCGTTCTTCATTATCTTTATCCCCTATTTGAGTGTGTATTTGAATTCACAAAGATATATACGAAATTTCTAGTATCAACAAACATAAATTTGATTTGGAAATAAAAGAGAATTTAAGCGAAGTATTAAAATTGAAATTTAAAATTCCACTCCAGACTAAGGCTATCCCCTTGTTAGTTTTTAAGATGTAAAAAATAAATTATCTTTCTCTCTATAATGAAAGATTGTAATAATTGCTAATAAAGAAGTATTTTATTTGGAAAAAGTGAGAATCCAGTATTATAGACTAATATTTATTTGACTCATTTCCTAAAACAAACAGGGTTGGACCAACAGTTAATGTAGAACATCGCCGCTTAAGCTGAAGTTTGAAAAACTGAACTTTACGATTTTTATACTATAAAAATCATTTTTATGGATAGTTATATAGTGTTTTCTGATTTTAATGATTATTTATAGTAGAGATTTCTTATGATTATTTATAGTAGAGATTTCTTATGATTATTTATAGTAGAGATTTCTTATGATTATTTATAGTAG
>NW_027108786.1:135695-139383 GCF_000696795.3 Halyomorpha halys | reverse complement strand
TATGATTATTTATAGTAGAGATTTCTTATGATTATTTATAGTAGAGATATCTGTACATAGATGTTTCCAACTTTAATTTATTTATTTTTTGTAATAGTATAAAGATTTTTTTGAGCTTATGAGGTATCACAGCGTAAACGATGATAAGAAAGATTAATGCTGATAATATAGATAAACAAAAAAAAATCAGGAGGAGAACTCATGCATTATATATGTACTTGTTATAGTGAGCCAAATGTACTAGAAGGGACAAGGCCTTATACCGGAGATGCCTATATAAAAATAGAAAACAACATTTAATTATAATCATACCAATTATTTTTATAATTTCAAAGTACCTGAATGGCACAATAATCGATGGGTTTTTTTTTTCAAGATACCTGAATGGCTAAATAATCAATGATTTTTTTTCTTTTACTTACGCAAGTATTCATATTTCCGAACTTTTTTAGGAAGAGCCAGGCAGTTATTAAGTTTGGCCATACCCTTCCCGATAACTTTCCCATCAGATACATATCTATGCCTATGTTTATCTATTTATCTTTATCTTTACTAAATTTGAATAAATAATAAATAAAAGCCTTAGCGATCACAAAGGTTTGATGTACCAACCGCTATCAAAACCCGAATCTACATTATCAATCTTAAAGAATTCCTTCCGCATACTTTTCGGTATACCCCTCTGATATGATAGAGAGAGAGAAATCTACCACAAAAAAGTACAAAATTCTAACCTATCACATGTTTCTGTAGACTGTATTATACCTATAGTACACATTAGAATTATACCTTCCTTTTTCCACTATTCGGTTGAAGTTGTTTTCCTTTTTTATTTCTATCTCCGTTATGTCCACCTTAGATCATCCATTCTTCCCTTCCTTATTTCCTGCATTGTACAGGAATATACTTGAGGAGTCTTTTTTTCATCGATCATCATCTACCTTCCTTATTGCGTAGCCTGTCACATCGCACAGTGCAACCAATCAATTGGATTTTGGAAAAAAATCAGGATTCACCTTTAAATTAAAGACTGTTTATTTATCGATAAATGTATGTTATAAAGTCAATTTGTACTTTATATTTTCATATGTTTATTTATTAATTTTTTTTGTAATGTAAAACTTACTAATTTATGTTCAGAATATAAAAGAAAAAAATGATTACCCTTTTGTCGATATATTTTCTTGCTAAATTTCCATGTGTATTTTAATTGTTGTTCTTTTCTCTTTCTTAATTTTAATATTACTTTTTCTCATATAGCCTTTATCTTTTTATAATACTTATACTATACATTTTCTTTCATCGCTATTTATGAATCAATATTGTTAGTTATTTTCTTGTTTTTTAATCATTCTGTAATTCTTTTTATTACAGAATGGTCCTGTACAATGTTTTTAGCCCTGATGAAGGATCAAAAATCTGGCCGAAACGTAAGCACTAATAAATATGTGTTTACTTATTTGTGTTCTTCACTGACCGCACCCCAAACTATCCTCTCATTTATGTATGTCCTCGGTCAACTATTAATTCATCATCTAATTTTAATTATGTAACATATAAATCTAATCTAATTACTATCTATATTTTTAATTTATTTTTTCATTGTTGATATGCTTTGCATTTCTGTAATCATATCTTTTTTTGTCATGATGATGCCTGAATTTGGGAAATGATGACTAGCTCGACACTTATTGATATTTCAGAGTTTTTAGGCTATATTTTAAAAAAATTCATGATCAAAAAATTTATGAACCGATCAAATTCTTGTAACAAAACTTTACTGCGTTCAACATATTTCAACACTGGAATACACTTTCTCATGATTGTTATGAAATCGATTTCATACTTCGTGAGACTTAATGTATAACGAAGGTTTATTTATTGGCACTCTTTATCTTATCATATAAAGTGCAGCTGGGTACCGCATCCCACGTCATTATTCGCCTCGATCTGAAATTATGATGAGAACATCAGTGAAGGGTTGATGGATTTAAGCTTGATGAATATAAACGACCGTTAATCAGTGTTAATGCATAACGTTCCCTGCCACCGCTTCCGCTGAAAAATATTAAAGCTAATGCATAGAACAAATTTTTTTAAAAATTAAAATGTTAACTTCTAAGCTACATGTGGTTTATAATACAAAAATTTGTCTATGCACGAAAATTAACAGAACAAACAATGCATTTTTTTTCTATTAAGTTTATCTTCATGGCGTTCTTTAATAAAAGCGAGGAAGTTAGTTATACTAGCTTGCTTAGTTAGGACGCAGTATCTTCAAAAAAGTCATTTCCGAGATTTTTGTATCACAGTAATCTGAAAAACTTTATATTTATTTTAAAATTGTTAAAAGTTCTGTAAATATATTATTTTTCTGATTTTTAATGTCTTAATATGCAATATATTTAGTCAAAATAACTGATTTGGTTATTATAAAAGCAATAACTTGCTTAACGTTTTTGTTAAATAGAAATGCAGTACCTAGTTTTTTTTTTTTATTAAATAATATATTTGTTTATACTTTATTTTATTTATTACTTATTTAGCAGATTTTATGAATGCTCTTCAATAAAATAAAAAATAAGACATAGCTATAAGTATAAAATATTTGAAATAAAAAACTGGGCAATGTATTAATGTAATTATTTATGATTTTTTAAAAGTTAATATTTAGATATTTATAGTATGCAGTTAACACATTCTATATTAATAGAATTTACTCATTGTAACAAATATGTGAGTATGCAACAACGATAATCTCGGGCTAAAAATATTAGTTAAATATTAGGAGTAACTATATATTGGTATTGCGGTCATAATTTTTGAAATAATTAACATTATTTGGTAGTAATATTGTCAAGAATGCACCGATCCAACCAATATGTTGTTTCATCCCCAAAATATATTATATTGTCTAGCCAATGTTTACATGCTCAACAGGAAAATCTTTCTATAAAGGGAATATCGAACAATCATTTATTTCCGATTAAGCGGAATGGACTGCATTATCAAGAGCCAGTAAGAAAATCAGCAATCACATTTCCTCTTCATCACTAATTTGTCCAGAAGTTAAGACTATCACTAACAACAATAGAAATTAGCAAAGTGTTAATGTAATGAGCAACGTTGCAGAGTTGATCAAATTATCCGGATCCATTAGAACGATTCTTCGAATTGTTATTGGTCGGGGAGAGGAGTCGAAGAAGTTGGCCAGAACTAAGCAAAGAGGATTAGAAACTTCTCCATTAACCGGCCTGAGGTTAAGTCGGCTTCAGTTTTATATAATTCTTTTTTCACTTGGAGGGTTGTTTAACGCATATTGATTTTGGTGGTAAGTATAATTGTCTGGACCCCAGCCTAAGATTCATTCAAGACATTAAAATTCTAAGGCTATATTTTTGGAAACACTAATATTTATTCATGGAAAATTTGTCCTAAGTATTATAATTAATACATGTATGTAACCAACTTGAAATTAAAAAATAACAGCGTGCCAGTGAAATAAAATATATTCTTAAAAGGTGCTAGAGGGAAGAGAAGAAACACTTTATTCAAAAAGCTACATTGGGTTGCTACACAGCATACTAAGACTAGTTGGACCATTACTTATTATTCTTACATTACATTGGTATAGTAAGTAAATATTAAAATACATAATAGTTTCTTTTTTTAATTCTTTAATATTTTC
>NW_027108786.1:133162-135330 GCF_000696795.3 Halyomorpha halys | reverse complement strand
GTGATTTCTTTTTCGTGTATACGCTATATTGTTATTGCTGGCGATAGAAACGGATTTAATATGGTAATTTTATTCTCCTAAACCAACTAGGTAAAACAGTCATCAAGGACATAATATAGGAGTAATTATGTCCTTGATGACTGCAAGGACATAATTACTCTATGTAAATTTGTATTCTCTAAAATACTTATTTCTCTGGTTCATCAAAATTATGATCGTTAAAAGAAAAGTCAGACAATCAAGAATAATCGTGAACAAATAATTAGGAAGTATTTTCAAATAATTAATGATTAGTGACTGAAAAAATAACTACATTAATATTATTTCATATTGATGGCTTAATAAAAGCATTACTATCTATACATTTAATTAGATAAAATTAATTTAATCATTGCTATGTACAACATTTTGAAGTTGTTTGTTTATAATATTCGAACTGCGGTTATAAATAAAAATATTATGTTATTTTTGAATGTTAATTTAATTCATCAAAAAATTAATTCATTTTATCATACTTAAATAGAAGTTTAAATATAGTAAAATAATAAAAAAGGAAGTTTTAGTCCATTGTTCAATACACCGTGGAGTCATGTAATAAAAATAAACATATAATTAAATATCATTGATATTTTTACTAATACATAGTTCATTAAAATAAAAATATAATGTATTAACAATGTGTTTGATTAACGCTGTTAGCAAAGTTTCAGGGAAGATAGATAATCTTTTTATGAGACATTTTAGTCAATGTGTCGATTCTAGGTCATGGGTTCAGCACTGGCTGAGGTCATACAGTCCAGACTAGCAATTATTTCTAGAAAGGTTATTCCGTCAAAGTCAACTATATTTGAATTCTTTAATAGGAACTTTTTTTATTTGGCAGTAAGAGGGTGCATTGGTGTTCTAGACCGATATTTTAATTATGATGTCCCTCTATTTTTTTCGTGTTCCATATAAACTGCACTAGGATGTTTGAATCTGCGAATTTGAGAACAGCCTAATATAAAAAAAAGTCTTATGAAACAAAATTTACACTAAATGGACAAAGAAAGAAACAAGTAGTAATATGATATTGAATTATTATTCTTGCCACCCTTATTATATGAAATATAATGTAATTAATAATTATATAAAAAAAAGCTATAAGAATAACTGATGATGGTAGGTTGCATGTAGTCAAAAATAAGATAAATAATATGTTCCTAAAAATTTTTACCCATAAAAAAACAGCATACTTTTGATTTTGAAAATACTATGATTTTACACAAAGAAAATAATACATTCAAAAGAAACATACTTGAATCCATTTACATATCAAAAAGTATTAATTATACAGTTAATTTTAAAACAGGCCCAATAAATCTAAGCTAACATTATGCAGAGATATTAAATAAAATTAATTTTTAAAAAATATGGGATAAATTTAATATTGATAATTATAATTAACCTTTAATTTTAATAATAAAATAAAGAGGAAATTCAACCAAGATATAGTTGTAATAAATAATTTAAATGCTTGATCTGAGTGTAGGGATAAATAATTTTTATTTTTATTTTAATGTGAAAATTGACTAATTAGGTAATTAGAAATAATCTAAGAAATGTTTATTAACAAAAATATATGATTACTAATGATAATTTTTAAATTTTTAAAGTTAAAGTTTTAATAACTCATAGGGTAATTTATTGGATTGACCTGGGCAGAATAGCCTGCGTGAAGTTGCTTTTTAAATGATTTAGTTCTAAAATTGTATTAAGTTAAGATAAATTATAAATAATATTGTTATTTTTTTGGAATTGTTGAAGATTAAGATATGTGTAATAAAAGCTGTTATGTAATAGATTGTCCCCGAGGATGGCCGAAACGTCGGACTTATAAATAGAATAAAAATGTTTTGAGACTAAAATGGATAAAATTTTATTTATTTAAACTAAATTTACATATTTAAGGTAAGTAAATGCCGAAGATGTTACAGCAACTTTTTCAATAAAATCGACTGGCCGGAAGTGCCATTTTATAGAATAGATATTTCACAGTTTTACTCAAAAACGCCTTCAATGATTTTTAATAAACTCAGTAAATGAATTTACTATCAAGTGATCCTCAATATCACATAGATCTTATCCTAATTAAGATGGTTTTTCAGGGATTAAATACCGAATATTAA
>NW_027108786.1:131030-132359 GCF_000696795.3 Halyomorpha halys | reverse complement strand
TCTAAAGGCGATCAGAACGTAAAACGTTTCTCACCTTAAAGGGTTACAATACAATATGTATTGTACAATAAATACTTATATGTATTTTTAAAATTATAAAGTTTCATTAAACGAAAAAAAATATATTTATGTAATTTTTATTGTATTATTGCTAAATAAATAAATAGCCAGCGTTGACGTTTTAAGTGGGTGTAGAGAGGTGACATAAATAAGGCTGAAACAACTGGGGAAGGTAGAGAGGTATAGGTATGAAATACACCTGGAGGAGGGAGTTGAGGTTTCTTTATAACGACTACACTCATAAATACTAGTTTTTTTTTCCTCTTTTTATATCCTTTCTGTTCCTGGTTGGAAACTAGGATAAAATGGAGTCGAGTGATTTCTTTTTCGTGTATACGCTATATTGTTATTGCTGGCGATAGAAACGGATTTAATATGGTAATTTTATTCTCCTAAACCAACTAGGTAAAGAGTTTTATTGTTTTGACTGGAATAAATGTACTGAAAATTTTTATCTCAATTATTTGATAAACAAAAACAAGCTTCCCATTACGAAACTAAATAATTTCAGAAAAATACCTATTTAATGGTAACAAGCATTGTAGGAAATCAACAGGGCTAAATAAAAAAAATATATACAAACATTTTAAGATGTAGCAAAATAATTGGAATACATATACAAAGAAATTATACAAAAAATGTTTAAAAAAAAGGGACCAATTAAGTTAACAAAATATAATTATAGATGAATTGGAAAATAATTAATAATAGACTCAGCCATGCGTGATAGAATTGTAAATACAGAACTAGAGTAATAAATAGTTGAGCAATACTTATTGTAAATTGTAACAAATATAAAGTGTAAATGGTAAACAGATAGGTGAAGTAAATGGTGACAATGGTTAGTTAAAGTAATTTAGTTATTTGACCTTATTATTTCATTTTTTATTTTTTTTGAAAATCGATGTGCGTTACGAAAAGTGAGATTTGGAGTAATTTGAGATTTGAAGCATATTCAGAGATTTATCAGACAAACCCCGTAATTTTAACGCTATATTCGTCAAAATTATTATTATTTGGTTTTTTAATTTTTTAAAATTATATATCCACCTTTAAAAGTTACTTTTTTGATCAATATTAAATAATATCATCTCATTAATTTTTTATCATGTCTTTTTCGTTCTTTATTAATTTTTTCTGTTTACTAATAAACCCTAACAAATTTAATTGCCTAATAAAATTTTTTATGGTAAAAAAATAAAAAAGAACATATGTTATATTTCTGTATGTTCTCTGACTCTTTATAATGTACATATATAATATAACATA
>NW_027108786.1:128931-130481 GCF_000696795.3 Halyomorpha halys | reverse complement strand
ATATAAGTCATCTTTGCATCATTTGTACTAATACTGTCCAAATAATCGCAATTAGGAAGCAACCCATATTTCACAAAATGTTGAAAAAAATAAATTTTATCCAATTTTAGTCTCAAAACAATTTATATTGCTTTACAAGTCCGACTTTTCGGCCATCCTCAAGAACAATCAATAAAAAAAAGCTTATATTATACATATAATATTTAATAATTTTAAACAAATATCAAAATTTTTAATAAATTATCATACTTAATACAGTTTTAGAACTACATTAATTGTTAAAAAAACTTTATGCAGTCTATTCTGGCCAGGTCATTAATTTCAGTCCACGATTACCCTATTAGAAGTTAGAATATCAGGGAATCATATAATTTTATTAATAAGCTTACCTAAGCTTATGTCAAATTATCTATTTTGTCAAAAAATTAATGTTATTAGCCAAAAATTAATTAAAAAAGAAAAATAAGTCTATTCATTTACAATTTCAAGGCCTTTTTAAAAATTTCGTTTTGACTATCAGAAAAATTAAACTCTAATCCAATTACCCAAGAAGGCATGATTATATTTAGGGGAATTACCTTTAAAAAAAAAAAATAGCATTTCCTAAGCAGTCCAAATAACGCAGACCCAATAAAACTGATTAAAATAATATTCTGAGTGCAATAGATCTATTAATTTTTAAAAATCGTTTTCAGTTAATTAGTTTCGCTCTACAATCAATATTTGATATTTGGACAACAATATAGACATAGTTTGACTTATTTTTGATTTGTATAATTTTTTTGTAAACTTTAGGTTTCGAAGAATTAATATGAAGTTATCAATTTTACAAAGAGGGAGTAGTGCTTTCAGTCTGCGCCTTACTTCAATCTAGGAACTACCCATAAATACTAAATTGTCAGCATATAGGAGCGCAATCACATAACTGATGGGCGTGATTTGAATAACTTCTAAGCCTTGAGATGTTAAAAAATGTAATATTTCAATATGGGAATAACTGAAAAGATACGGGTTTGTCACTTTATCCTGAAAATGACTGCAGTTCATGTCCATACTATTCCCAAGTATTTATTAAAGTCACATATAACCATAATTTCCATGAGCTGTATAGATTTTTAAATAATCGTATCATTTTATTGCTGAAACTGAGTTTAAACAACTTGAATAAGAGTTTAATTTTTGTTAAATGAGCTTCTTAAGTCCACAAAAATATGAAAAAAAATAGAAATGTTAAAGCACAAATTTATTATTCATATAATAATTATTATTCAATTTTGTAGATAGTAATTTTGTCTATTAAAATTGATGGAAAATTGAATGTAGATAATTAATATTTTTATTAGTTAAAATTAATACATTAATATATTTTAATATAATCTTTACACTTTCTTGAGACTGGGTATCAATGTTGAAAAAAATAAATTTTATCCAATTTTAGTCTCAAAACAATTTATATTGCTTTACAAGTCCGACTTTTCGGCCATCCTCAAGAACAATCTATAAAAAAAAGCTTATATTATACATTAATACTTATATAATATAAACTACAT
>NW_027108786.1:123899-128881 GCF_000696795.3 Halyomorpha halys | reverse complement strand
ATATAAGTCATCTTTGCATCATTTGTACTAATACTGTCCAAATAATCGCAATTAGGAAGCAACCCATATTTCACAAAATGTTGAAAAAAATAAATTTTATCCAATTTTAGTCTCAAAACAATTTATATTGCTTTACAAGTCCGACTTTTCGGCCATCCTCAAGAACAATCAATAAAAAAAAGCTTATATTATACATATAATATTTAATAATTTTAAACAAATATCAAAATTTTTAATAAATTATCATACTTAATACAGTTTTAGAACTACATTAATTGTTAAAAAAACTTTATGCAGTCTATTCTGGCCAGGTCATTAATTTCAGTCCACGATTACCCTATTAGAAGTTAGAATATCAGGGAATCATATAATTTTATTAATAAGCTTACCTAAGCTTATGTCAAATTATCTATTTTGTCAAAAAATTAATGTTATTAGCCAAAATTAATACATTTATATACTTTTTAAAATTGTGAGGAATTGATCCCCATCTCTGGAACTAAACATTTAACAATTTATATCATATTAATCATATAGATTTATAAAAAAAAAAAATTTAATTAGAAATGTAATTGAATTTTAATAATTGACATATATGATAAATAGATTATATTCTTGTTGTGCATAACTGTTTTCAGGTACTTTACATCGAATGATTATAATGCTTTCTAATATATCTGTTAAAAAATATTTTCATCCCTTACATCTTAGGTGTTATTCCATCTCGAACTTCCATTAGAATCCCCTTGGCACAAGCCCTATAATGCTCCCGAAAGGTTGAAACGGCATTGGCCTCGAGATCTGTGAATTTCTGACAACGGCCAGCTTCACCACTCTCAAGTCATGGGTCTATGCTGGGAGAGAAGTTCTTGGATCTAGTGCCAGTGATGCGGCGAGAGGGATGTTCTACTCCTCACACGTGGGGGATAGAGTAATCCCTGAGTCCTCAGATCGATTGTGTAAATATTGTATATAAGAGTGTAAATGTGACTAGAGATTATTTTTTTTTTCATACACTTAGTTTGATTATGTTCATTTTGTTTATCCTTCTGTTTGTATATATTTTAAGAGATTTTTTTTTCATTCATTTATTTATTTTTATTCTTATTTATTTTTATTTTAGTATAATGTGATCATTTATCACTACTACCTATTGACCACAAATGTGTGGCAGATTGTTATATCTATCAATAAATAAAAAAGTATTTAATAGTTACTTAAATTTTTTTTTTTTTTTATTCGATAAGTTCTATTCCATTATTTTTATTACCTCGATTCTTACTTTTATTTATACACATCATGATACTATTTTATTTTTCTTTACTTTATTTATTTATTATTATTTTTAATTTAATTTTCCTTTTTTTTAGTCAGTGAGTACTATTGTTATTATTCATATTTTTTTCTTGTTTTTCTTTCGTTTTTCTTTTTCAGTATGTATTGTATGAATGAAAACTTAAACACTAATGCTTAATGCCCTTAATTATGGCAGATTTTATTGATTGTCTTAAATAAAAAAAATAAATAATAATATTATTGTGGTTGTGGTTCAGAAAATTCTGATTAATTTCACAAAATGTTAACAATTATATCAATGTATTAATTTTAACTAATTTAAAAAAATATTAATTACAGAAGATAGATTGTAACTAATTTTAATATTTTTATTATTCTTTATACAATTAATTTTTATTTTTATTTTTTCATTGATATTTAGCTGCTATATTTAGCTAGTTGCTAATCTTTTACTCTGATTATTTTATTTTTTATGACATTTCAAAATTAAAGCATAAGTCACCAAGATGAATTCACCAATAGTGAAAGACAATAATTTAAATAATTTATTGTAAAACAATTTTATGATTTTATTGTAATATATTTATTGCAATTTACACCTTTATATTCATTAAATTTGATCTCAGTTATAATAGAGTGAAACAGTAGTGTAGAGAACTACCCTTTGGTTGCACTCTAATGACGTTTTTACACTAGCAGATCTCGCCAGGCCATCTTTTTTTTAGGCGCCTCAGAGGATTGTCAGGAATGGAAGAGGATGCAAGGTTAGGAGCTAGTGGGTTTAGGTGGTTAGGGAGTTTATAATGGAAGGAATGATATCTGGTTCGTGCTAGATTGGTTACATAGGGAACTTTAAGATTCAGTCTGGCTCTAAATCGACAAAGAATAACGGCAGTGGGTATTTTTCAGTGGGATGAAGAACACATGATATATTACTTACATTGTACCCAATTTCTTCTAGGCCTGATTAGATAGCGTCTGTAGGAGTAGTTGAATGAAGTCTAAAACAATTTTAAACTATAATTATGTATATGAGAAGATTTCAATGTGGAAATTGAAAATATGAGAAATATGTGAATTGTAAAGGTGCATGAGTATGAGATAATCGTCTCGAAACGTTGTACATGAAAAATATGGAATAGGTTATATTCTATTTGGAAGATTTTTCACTTCATCGGCTTAAAAAAACAATGTTTCGAAAATACTTCAGTTATTTTTTTTATGCCTGTTTCAATTCTCACATCATACAAACAAAAATAAAATACTCCACCATAATATGTTATAAAGAATTTATATAAGCGACTCAGCCATTGGTCACCCGGCAGGGGAAAGGGGAACTCACCATAAATCTCTCAGATAGGGGGCTGAATGATAGTCTAGTATTGAAATAGCAGGAGATGGATGGAACTGTAAGAAATACACTCGAAAAGAATGACTCCATTGACGTTGAATAAGTAGGAATAGTAGGACCTGTCAACTGCAATGTACGCCAATATCAATTATTTTACGGCTACTAATCTCGCGTATACATTTAAATGTTAAAAATGAAATATGAGAAAACAGAAAACAATAAATAATAATTTTAAAAAAATAAAATAAAAATTATCTGAGTATACTCCTAACCATTATTATGTTCTATGGAAAAAGCGATGCCTCAAGGCACTATAAATAATACTATTGCAACAATTGGCCTTAACAATAAAAACAAGTTTTTTTTTTTTTTATTAAGTCACAATTTATTTTTATTTTTTATTGGCTCCCTAATTTTCTTCCTAAATGAATTAATTTACTGATCAATCTAGCAAAAAAACATATTATTGTATAAAATATTATCCGTGCTCCCGTGTTTGTAAAGCAAACATTAGTGATACTTCTATAAAAATATTAATAACATATATTTATTTCCAACGAACTGATATTAAAGCGAACTGAAAATAGCTCACTTTATTAATGAGTACTTTTTCTTCTTGCCTAGGCCATATCTATTAATTTTAACTCACTATAAAAAAAGTTAAAAATATATTTTATCAGAGATTAATAGTTATACTGTAGACCAATTTAAATCTTATAAAATTATTTATGCACAGACATATACAAACATTATGTACATTGTATGAATAGTTGTATTATGGGCTTGAACAAATTATGGAGAAAAACACTTTTTAAAAAATATTGTGCTGTCCAACTTCATTGGGTTGTCCTATAGGACTGGACTGTGTACATACAGCATACTTTTTTAAAATCCTATTAATATAAATGGTCACAGCATAATATATGTAAATTGTCACATTACAATATTTTTTGTATTATGTGCTAAACATGAGTTTTTTTTATTATTTTTTATTTCTACCCATACACATCTTAATGTTTTTCCTCTAGCTTTTCATTGATCTTTAAATGTGTTTAATTTTTTCATTATTTAAATTCTACAAGATGTCAGAAAATATATATATTTATTTTTTTTAAATTTAAGTAAACCTATATTAAATAAGCTCACCCCTCTTAAAAAAATAAAAAATAAAATCTCAAGAAAAAATATTTCAAAAATTCAAATAGGAATAAAGTAACCTAGATAGAAATAGATAAGAAGAAAAACTTTAACTAGCAAAAAAGAAAACAAATGAGTGGTCCATAAAGTTGGCGATAAGGAATGGAAGGTTGTGCCAGTGCTCCCTGGAGAACCCCTCCAGCTTCGATTCCAGGAGTCCCTTCCAGGCTAACAATACAACCAATGTAGGACAGCATCGTATAATTAATGGTTTCATTAAATACAGCCCCCGTCTTCTTAAATTAACCAACATGCTGTGTATAGTCATCAGGTTGTCCCGTAGACATCATTACGGCTCAGTCATCTTGCTCAGGAGGAAAAGGTACGAGACTTCTGTAATTAAATGAACATCACTTCTTAGAGGCTGAAGGTGAACTTGAGTGATATACACGAGACCGTTGTACCAAATGAACAATTTTAACTAAGGAAATCCTTCAGTCCCCTTATCCATGTGCCGAACACATAATTCGATCAATAGAAATCAATAAAAATTATCTTCATCTTGAAGAATAATTTAAATTTTGGTTGGGCGAACCTTTTATTTTGTGTATGCTTACAAATTATTTTCGTACTTACTGATGCTTTTTACTGGAGACCTGCAAACCTTTTACACAATAAATCTATACTACTTTATCCAGATAATGCACCTTTTTTTTCTTATTTCACTCTAGATTGTAAAATGGTGGAATCATGTATTGGATACGTATTGATACCTATTTTTTTTTTCAATTGGTTCTATAGATATTGTAGATCTTTGGCCGCCCGAACCAGCCTTCTCCACCCCTGCCAATCTTGAGCTACTGATTTCAGTTTGATGTATGAAGCTCTTTCTCATCTTTGTTCATTCTGTCTATCCATCTGTTTTTTGGCCCCCTACTTGTGAACTATGTTGGTATTCATTGTTTTGTATATGCGTCTTGATGGATTGCTTCGGGCCACATGTCTCAACCATCTTAACCTCCTTACCTTCATACCATGAGATATTGACTGACTAGTCTCTGCAAACAGCTCTCTGTCAGTTCTCCTCCATATGTTAAGGCTCTGATCCCAGATCGCTCCCGTAATTATACGTAAGACTTTCCGTTCAAATCTTTCGATTCTATACGTAATTATATTCATATAAATAAATATATCTCCT
>NW_027108786.1:122682-123849 GCF_000696795.3 Halyomorpha halys | reverse complement strand
AAATGTATTGGAAGGGCGCCATAGATAGGGTCCATAGATGGAGCAAAAAAAATTAGAAAAAGTAAATCAATAAGTCTTACATTTGATAAATAATAATCTTTCGATTCTATACGTAATTATATTCATATAAATAAATATATCTCCTGGATTATTAATTGAATCATTATTCATTATTCGTTGGGTTATATTCATAAAAATTTTCATTTCAATATTGTTGTAATAATTTTTATCAGAGAAGAGCTGAATTTATGAGTGAAACTTTTGTTTTTTTATTAAAGCTATTTACGTCCCACAACTATATTTTTCCCTGTGACACATCAATAAAACCTACTCAAGAAATAAATTTTAAAATATGTACTTTCTGAGAAAATTATAACAAGATTTTTAAAATGCTAACACTTAACTAGCATATCAGCATGTTAGCACGGAATATACTCTAAAATTAAACCCACCTCGTATCTCTAAATATATTAAAGAAGCTTCTACAGAAATTTCAAAACTTGTTGTTCTTTGATCTTTCGCCCAATTCGGAGGTCTTAACTTAATGAACTTAAAGCTCTATATTTCAAAAATGAGTAGACATATCTTGATAAAAATTTAACATTTTCACAATTCTGCATGTTTGCAACGGTAGCAGCGTGGCAACGCGCCTGTCTGCAATCCAAAGGTTGCGAGTTCGAGTCCCCGGCCATATCCAGGATTTTTTCAAGCATATAATTATACAATACTCACTCACATCCTCCCCCCGGGCATTTATGAGGGTGGCACTCGCAAAAATAGGCGTGGGAGTGACGAACCCACCCTATGAAAACCACGTCATGAAACGTGTATTTCCTAAGTGCATCGCGCGGGACCTTGGAACTCCAGGGTCTCTTATGCCAATAATAATAATACGTATGCAACATCAGTGCAAAATTTGAAGAAAATCAGAAGTGTGTTGAATTGACGTTAAATGAACTAGTTCTTCTTTTATTGTTTCCAACCCTTTAATTGTGATAGCTTTCAGAACCTAAAACTAGATTTTTTCCTTCTAAGATGAAATATTTTTCAGCTTCGTTTGTTTGTATCATAACATACCAGCATCTAATAATGTCTTCTATTATTATTTTTTTAATATAAATATTGTTTATAGTTGTGAATGAAAATAGTTTTTATAATTCAAGATTT
>NW_027108786.1:109557-121591 GCF_000696795.3 Halyomorpha halys | reverse complement strand
TTGATTTCTGACCTAAACAACTCCTTGTTCAACCTAACGTCTAGGAACAAGACTTTATTATAAAGTTCTAAAACCAAAGTTTGTGGTGGTACAGTTTTTTATTTTAAATAAACTGATAGTAATTTAATCAGGAAATATTTTTATTTTAAATAAACTGATAGTAATTTAATCAGGAAATAGTACTGATTAAAAATGAAAAATTCGGAGTTAATGCATAAGTATTAATAAATCGGAAATGATTGAAGAGGCGGGATTAGAAGGCGGAAAGGGTACCAGATTACTAGCTGAAATTTGGAATTGTAAAACATAAGGAGGAGGTAAAGACTGATCAGTCGAAATTTGCCATTTAGTGATGGTTCTTTGTATATATAAAGCACTTGAAAGCTATAAGCAGTAATTCGATATAAAATTTATTTTCATCTATATTTTGGTTTATGAATTTGTAACTCCATAAGCCTGTTTTAATAGCAAATTTAGAAGCAAACGAAACCCCGCAAAATTAAACGAATAATTGATCCAAAATAAGGTTAAGATTAAATCAGTAATGATTATGAGAAATGAAAATGTATTGGAAGGGCGCCATAGATAGGGTCCATAGATGGAGCAAAAAAAATTAGAAAAAGTAAATCAATAAGTCTTACATTTGATAAATAATACAATAACAGAATAAGGTGACGTCAGCTAGATCAAACCAGTAATCTATAAAATAATATTTTTATTCATATCCTTACCGCTTACTCAAACCAAATATTCAATGTTTAAACTTTTGAGGTAGTTTTCCTTCATTCAATTTTTTTTTTAATATTAACTTATATTATTGAACAGAAAAAAAATATGACTAACGGGTACGTTATATTAACTAATGTCAAAAACGCTATAGAGTATTTAACACGTATTGTGTCTTATATGCGTCGTATCGTGTTATATAACATAAAACCACCTTTGAACCTATTGTATTCTATATCACTTATCAGAATACAATAGGTTCTACTAAACCCAAAGAAGAGCGATACTAAGGTTTAGAGTATTTAACAATAGTATCCCAATGAACAGAGGTTATTGAAATTAACAAATTCTAACTAAGCTCCTTTTGTTACAAGAAGCTACTTAAAATGTCAGGTTCTGTAACTGTATGTATTATTTAAACATTTTTATAATAAAATATATTACAAAACTAGCTGAAGATTCACAGCTGATAAGCTGATTACACAAAAGCCAGTCACATTCAACGGATTTTCCCTTTCTGAGTAGTTTAGATGATGTTGAAGAGTAATAAATGAGAATTACTTTTTCTTATGAATGAAATATATTATAGAGGGAATTATTGAGACCATAAAGAATTTTTGTAAACTTTTTTTCACACAACAGTTTTTGGAAACACGTTTTAAAATTATCTGAGAGTAAATAACCATGTTTCCTAAAATTATTGTATTGTTAGGCAATCTAGGTTGGTGGTATTGGGATGGATATTGGAAAATGCTTGCTCAAAAATTTAAACATCTGCAAAATAAGTTATTTTTTCCCTTTAAGAGAGCGGTGGAACGGAATAATTCTTGATCTGATGGTGTGAGACCTATCTAGGTCCAGAGCTTATAAATCGTGCTTTCATGCTCAACTTTAGCTTCAGGAAAAACTGTATAGTTTATTAATATTGTATAGTTCGGGTTATTATGGAAAATTAAGGTATTTTTTATGGATGGATCATTTAATTTGTGAAAAAGTAAGAAGCATCGAGGATTTTACGAAGAATTTTGAATTGTAAGGATTGGATACGAGAGGAATTTGAAGGTTTAGTGGAGCCCAAAAGCTCAACTCCGTATGTCCAGATAGGCCCTATTATAGTCATGTAGATCAGTCGTTTGTTATGGATCGGAAGTTTTGACAGTTTGTATAGTAAGTGCGGTAATAGTCTTTTCCAAGTTTAAATAAAATTTTTTATTTTTTATTTTAAATAAATTTAGAATGAGTTATTTCGGATTGTTATTTATATTATCTATACCCCTTTGAACGAGTTTTATTCCAATAATGATTTCTTAAAATTGTGCCGAAGTGTTTTATAGATTATTGACAAATAAATAGAAGAATCTATATTTTCTTAATGTTTAGAAACTTTACGCTAACTAGGGATTAAAAATATTTTAAACATATATAGGTTTTACTATTGCACCCTAATATCCAGCTTTTGAGTGGTATAGCATTTAAAAAGAAAAAAAAACCAACCAACCGTAATGTTCATGTCACGTGAGATCAGTAACCACTACTGCCCAACAACTTTGTGGCAGATCGTAATATTTATGAATTATTAAAGTTTTGAAATTAAAAGAAATAAATAAATAAAACTTTGTCACTTGTAATGAGAAGTGGATGTACGGACATAATCCTAATATCCAGAGAAAATGATAAAATCGCGGTCAAATTATTCTTTCTTTTCTTTTCAGAGCAATTAAAAAAAAAAAAAAAAACCTTACTTTATTTTCATATATTATATATGTTTTTATTTAAACATGGAAAAGATTATTACCGCACTTACTAGACACACGGTCTAAAATTCCCATCCATTACAAAAGACTTACCTACATGACTATAACAAGATCTATCTGGACTACGGAGTTGAGCTTTGGGGCTCCACTACACCTTCGAATTCCTCTCGTATCCAATTCTTGCAATCAAAAATTCTTCGTAAAATCATCAATGTTTCTTACTGTTTCACAAACAAAATCATTCATAAAGACCTTAATGTTCCATATGTAACCGATCTAACCCGAACCAGATATTACTCCTTCCGTTACAAACTTCCTAACAAACCAAAACCCACTATTTTCTAACCTTACTTCCTCTTCCATTCCTGACAATCCTCCGAGACGCCTGAAAAGAAGATGACCTCAAGATCTTCTAATGTAGACATAGTATTACCAGAGTACTACGAATGGTTAGTTTCTCTACATGCCTGTATCATATCATTGTGATCTTACATCAAATTAACGAGAGGTATTTTTATGTAAATAGAGTGGTAAATATCATTAAATAAATTTAAGAAACTTGGATAAGTTTTTCCGTTTGTATCAAAATTTAAAATTCATTAAATAATGCTCTTTCCCTGTTCTATAGTGTCTTAAAAATTTATTTAAAAATAATTTACTCGAAAAAACGTAGCAGAGAAGACCTTGAATGAAGCGTACTCTTGATAAAATCATCTCTTGACTTTGGACCGACGGCTTTCTGAAAGCCCACAGTAGCCAACTTCACGTACTACTTAGTTGCTTCCGTGTGGTATGGAAATTTATGAAAGTTCCTTTCCTCCACAGCTTTATCAAACTTTAACTACGAATATATATCTTCGTTGGTTCGCAGCAAAGTTAAAGTTCAGTAAAAGGTTACAGAAACTCAAATCAATCATTTTGTTTAATTCTTTTGCCTATAAGTCAGAATCGTTGGATCGATGCACTCACGTGTGTCAAATATTTTATTTTTTATTTTCTTCTAAGAATATATAAACTGTAACCGTATAACAAGAAAACGATGGCATTTTTCAAGGATAAATATTGTTCAAAAATATTCACCATGCAATAATTTGAAATTCAATCAGCAATAATATACACCAAATGCAGTAGAAAAATAGTTATTAATAAAAATAATAATAGTTTTAATCTTTTTTTATTTTTTTGAGGCGAGATTTTGTAAAACCTTTACTTATTTTGACTAAAATAATCCTTCCTTCAAATTAGCCCATTGATTTCGAATTATTGTTACATTGAATTTGAATTTTCATAAAATTTGATGAACTTTTTTAATCATCTTTTGAAATTTTAAAATTTTTGAAATCATTATGTGTTCATATAATGTTTCATATATAAAATATTAAAACACCTTAATTTTGAACCAAACCTTTGTTACATAAATGTCAAATCACTGTGAATTGTTCCATAATATTTTTTATGCGACTAGTTAAGGTTTATAGTACGCATTTGCGTTTTTAGGGGATTCAAATAAGTTAATAAGAGAATTTTAACTATTTTTGTGGTGAATTCTTGAGAAGACTGATTAGATTTCTGATAAGATCTCTGAAACCTAAATGCGTCTGTGTTTCCATGTTGATATATGAATATGTTTTTGTGTATTAATTCATAAGCATTAGTGCTATTATGAATAAATTGACTGCTTTATTTTATTTTCTTATTTTAATTTAGAATAAGATTTTTTTTACTGATGTATTGTATAAACTAAGTAATTTTTTTAAGTTCGATGTATTTTCTTTTATTAGTACATTTTTGTTATCTTGAAGGTGTCTAGTACTAGAGTAAGATTTATTTTCCATTATATTCTATTTGTACGTGAAAAACGCTATGAAATGTACAGAACTAAAACAAATCTCTTCAGATTAATTTTATCTTTCATGCCCCTTCATTCAGTACATTTATTATGAGGAGAAGATGGTCGTGGATGCGGTGATTAATGATGCACAAATATGTATAACTCATTTATTTGTGCCGGCGTTTCGACCTGAAGTCTTTGTCAGGGCTGAAAAACAAAAACAAGATAATTACCTTAATTCTGAGAAAAATTATATGAAAAATAAAATTAAAAAAAATATAAATTTATATATAAATAAATTAAGAAGATTTTCGATGATACTAATAAAAGAAAAAATATAATATTGTAGAATTACACAACCAAATGATCAAAAATCATACAGTGATTATATAAAGAAAGAAATAAACATAAGGAAAAGTGAGAGAGAAAGTATGAACAATGAATAATTGAAATCAACATAATGAAATATGTAAGTAATGATTAAAACTACAAAATTTGTAAAAAAAAAATTGAAATTACGTTTTTAATGTGCGAAAGAAAATGCAGCGCATAAAAAAATGAAGTAGTTTTTACTGTCATCTTTGAATATTATATGTTATCTTGTATTAGTATCATCTATTATCTACTTAATTTATTGTTATATATATATTTCCAGTTTATTTGTTATTATTTTATTTTTCATTGAATTAAGGTTGTGATCTTGCAAATAGTTGTTTTGTAAGTTCCAAAATAATCAAAACACTACCTTCTTCCACTACGAAATATATTTATACACTGAGTCCCGGTGTACAGTCCACGCCTATAATCTCTACAATTTTTAAAACTATGATTTTCACCGGGTTATCACAGTGGCATGCAGGTCTTCCTTTTGATGATATTTCTTAACCTTCTTCCCTGCGCACCTCAATTCAAAATTTTCAGTTGTGTACAAGGTCGTAGAATCTTATATTTACTGTCAACTATAAATACCTCAGTACATTTAATAGTGTTGTATTTATCCCATCTTGAACAAAGTTAATAATTTAGATTACATCTTTACAACGAACAAGGATTTCTTATACAACATCGGCACGACAACAATGACTTACCTCTTGACTTTTTACATTTTGTGTGCAAACAGTAAGACTTACTGTCGTAATGTAAAATAGTGTTGACTCTGGCCCATTGTAAATAGTCAATATGGGAAATATTTGCTTCCGATGTTATCCTTTTAACACATTTCCAACGATGTTCACCAGACTACCAATCTAGGAACATATTGGCCCAATGTGGATGGAGTTTTCATATTATAGTTTGCCAAGTAAATTTATAATTTCACCAACTGTTTCATTGTGTTACTAATTGTTAGTTCAAAAGCCAACTGTTGTCATACGTTACATACATCGCTAAGAAAATAATTAAGTTAAACCTCCCTTGTTCAGCCGGCGAAACAACGCCCCCACGACACTACAGTTACTTAGGACAATGGCCTCAAACGCAATTCAGTGGATGGGGTGGCAATGGTTTGTTTCCTAGGGTGGAGCTGGATATGAGCATGATAAATCAGAAACATTTCTGGAACTTGGAGCTGCAGAGGAAAGGGGAGAAAGAAGTTGCTTGAGATTTGTTGCCGGCCGACAAGACAGGAGAGGATATATGGGCCGCGAGTTGACTGAAGCTGTGGACTAAAAGATTCTACAACCCTTCTGTGGTAGTGAACTTTCCTGGAATTAGTACAATAGCTTTATCAGTAATTGATAAGTACCTAATTAACACTTTTACAAGTACCGGCAATTAACACCTTGATTGTTTTTATGTTCTTGTTTTGTTGTATATGATTATGAAATCAACTTTCGTCGAATTCATTTTAGTTATTTTAAAACAAAACAAAAAAAGGTTTTGAAAGTTTCAAAAAAATATGTTGAAGTAGTAGTATTAATAAAACATTTTTAAACAACCCCAAAATAATATCGCCTAAATATACAGCTAAAATATTTAAATCATCGCATACTAAGAAATCCCCTGGCTAAGACCTCAGCATCCATCTAAATAGACGTTCAAATAAGTTCATATAACATTAATTATTTCTGTTTTATTGTTATACTTCACCGTTTCAACCCCATTAAATTTGTTTTGTTTTTTTAATGGCGTAAAACATCACTGGTAATAAACGCCATCAATTTCTTATTTATTTTTACTTACATTTGTTTTATTTTATATTATTTTTTGTCTTATTTATGTTAAAGTATGTGATTATGTGATAGGAACCCTTTTGAATTCAAAAACTAAAGTCTTTCTTGAACTACATCTATGATAACGATTACCCTGGAATTCTAGACAAACAGTTTAAGCTTCCAATCCATTACAAAAAGATTGATATACATGACTATGATAAGGGAAATCTGTACATCTGTACACTAAACCTTCGAATTCCTCTCGTATCTAATCTTTACAATTCAAGATCTTTCGTAAAATCCTCAATGCTCTTTCTTTTGTCCCAAATAAAATCATCCACAAAGATCTTAATGTTCCATATTAATCCGAACCAGATATGAATCCTTTCATTATAAACTTTCTAACCAACCAAACTTACCAGTTTCTATAACCTTGCTTCCATTTCTGACAATCCTCCGAGGCGCCTGAAAAGAAGATAGCCACAAGGCCTTATAATGTAGAAATATTATTAGAGTACTACCAATGGTTTCTCTACATGCCTTTATCATATCATTGTGATCTTACGTCAAATTAACAAGAGGTATTTTTGTGTTAATTCAGTGGTAAACCATAAAATGAATTTTAAAAACTTGGAAAAGCTTTTCCATTCGTATCAAAATTTAAACTTTCTTATTATTTCATCTTTATCATTGTGATCTTACATCAAATTAATAAGAGGTATTTTTATGTAAATACAGTGGTAAATATCATTAAATAAATTTAAGAAACTTGGATAAGTTTTTCCGTTTGTATCAAAATTTAAAATTCATTAAATAATGCTCTTTCCCTGTTCTATAGTGTCTTAAGAATTTATTTAAAAATGATTTACTCCAAAAAAACGTAGCAGGGGAGACCTTGAATGAAGCGTACTCTTGATAAAATCATCTCTTGACTTTGGACCGACGGCTTTCTGAAAGCCCACAGTAGCCAACTTCACGTACTACTTAGTTGCTTCCGTGTGGTATGGAAATTTATGGAAGTTCCTTTCCTCCACAGCTTTATCAAACTTTAACTACGAATATATATCTTCGTTGCTTCGCAGCAAAGTTGGTGCTAAAAGGTTACAGAAACTCAAATCAATCATTTTGTTTAATTCTTTTGGTTAGAAGTCTATCTTGGGTAGTTTTTTATTTCATTCTGATAAGTGCTGTCTTCACGTCAGAATTGTTGGATCGATATACACACGTGTGTCGAATATTTTTTTTTTACTTCTAAGAATATATAAACTGTAACCGTATAACTAGAAAACGATACCGTTTTTCAAGGAATAAATACAGTACAAAAATATTAACCATGGAATAATTTGAAATTCAATCAGTAATAATATATACGAAATGCAATAGAAAAATAGTTATTAATAAAAATAATAATAGTTTTAGTCTCTGTTTTTTAAAAAAATTAATTTTCCTTTTTTTTTTTTTTGTTGTGGTCAGTTTTTGTAAAACCTTTACTTATTTTGACTACAATAATCCTTCCTTTAAATTAACCCATTGATTTTGAATTATTGTTACTTAAATACCATAGGTAGAGAAGTCTTTGAATTTTCATAATATTTGATGAACTTTTTTTAATACTTTTCTTCACAGTGTGTTCATTTTGGCGTGGCTAGTCAAGGTCGTATATCTCTAAACAAACAGAGATAAAAAATATTTTAACAAAAACTATGAATAATAGAGCAAACACAATTTAAAAGTATTATCAAAATAGTTAAAGAAGCACTTGTACCAAATTTCATCAACATGTGAGAGCCAGATTTCTTGTAATACGATGTAATGAGGTACTATACCATCAGTTTTACGGTATTGACTTTCATATTGAAGAGAGCTTTTCGTCTGATACACCGACAGCTATAATTTACTGCAACCTGTTTTCCATGCTATTTAATGAAACAAAAATGGATATTATCTACAATTACAGGAGTAATCTGGGATCAGAGTCTTAGCACAAGAACTAACAGTGAACTGCTTGCAGAGACTGCTCTGTCAATATCTCATGATATGAAGGTAAGGAGGTTAAGATGGGCGGGGCAGGTGGCTCGAAGCAATCCATCGATGCACAATAAGGAGTGCCAGTATAGTTGCCAAGAGACCATGTGGGAGTCCAAAAACCAGACAGTGTCAACAAATATGCGAAAGAGGTGCATGCATTAATCTGGAAGATAGTAGCTAGAATAGTAGGAAAGCAGCCTTGGACAGACAGGCGTGGAGAAGGCTGGTTCAGGCGGCCAAAGATCTACAAGATTTATGGAGCCAATTGGGAAAAAAATGAATATTATGTTTTTTAATTTAATGAATTTAAAGTGTTTTTTTTATTAAGAACTAGCTGTCTCGGTAATGTTTTTCTTGTGTTAGATATGTAGTAATGTTGGATTTGTCTAAAATAGTGAGGATTTGTGAATGCTTACATTAACATCGGACATTGGGAGAAAAATTAATTGCTCAGTAAACAAAGTTTGTTAAATTTAATTAGTAAAATAAAATTAGAAATCTTTAGTTTTAATTAAAAAGCGTATTTAGAGTAATTATTTATTATATACAGTGAAACCTCTGAATAGGTTACTGTCATGGTGACCAACTTCTTGTCATTTAATGAGAGGTTGGCCAAAAAGCCAATTTACTTTCTCCCAAATGAGCCTCTAGAATGGTCAGGCCTGGTCTTCAAGTTATAATAAAAAGTAATCTTTTTTTTTTTTCAAAGCAAAACATTCAGTATGCTATTTCCTTCTTTATTAGTTGTCCGATTTCAATGACAATTTTTTTTTTTGGCAGAAAATTTGATCACCATTCAGCTGAGAGATAAAGAGAAAAGGCGATATCAAAAATTCGCGATATCCTTGCTAATGTTTTTTTCTTCTGGAAAAATCCAGGATTTCACTTGTTAAGAACAATCGCAGGACGACACCAAACATTTTAAAAAATAAAAGAAAGGAGGTTGTAAATGGGTATAGAACTTTCGGAAATCTTGAATAAGTAACAAATGAACATTAAATTATTAATTTTGCAGATAATAATACTAATAAGGCCCTGCAGGTAAAACACAACTTATTTCATGATAAGACCCTTATATTCAAAGTGCCACCCAAATAGACTTCTCCAAAATGTCCCCTGAAGCTTTATTGGGATGAATTAATCATTACGGAATATACTGGTGCGTCATAATAAACCTGTTATCCTCTTAATAGATTCAAGAGCAAACAAAGCAGAACTAATTGATGTCGGGAATCTCAACGTTCATAATATAAGCTCCACTATAGGGGAAATACCAAGAACTGGCTATAGAATTGAAGGAATTATATCACTTGGAAAGTATCATCACCACTCCAATCATAATATCCACCGTGGGCTGATACCAAAGTCAACAGCGGCAGGCACAATACGTTAATACGATAAGCTTAGCAATCAGATATCTTAGAAACAGAACGTCCTGTATGAAAAGTTTTAAATATTTAAAAAAAAATTATAATATGAAGGAGGTTGAACTTTTGAACTTCCACCTCAGATACTCTACACGCAATGGCGAGAAAGAACAGAAAATAATAATTTTTTTATTATCATTTATTTAATACATCTAATATACATCTAGTGACTTTGATGTAAGATCACAATGATATGATATACCCATGTAGAGAAATTACCCATTAGTAGTACTTTATAATAATAGTAGTACTTTATAATAGGTTTGTCAGAAATTGGAAGAGGGGCAAGGTTAAAAACTATTGGGTTTGGGTGGTTAGGGAGTTTACTATGGAAGGATTAATATCTAGTAAGGACTAAATCGGTTACATATGGAACATTAAGGTCTTTTTGGATAATTTGATTTGTGAAGAAGAAAGGAGCATTGAGAATTTTACGAAAGATTATGGATTGTTAAGGATTAGATACGAGAAGAATTCACAGCTATCACGCATGTGTCGTCGGTAAACCTGGAGAAGATAGTGTTAGGATTGGTTGGGTGTCAACTGTATAGACTTTTTAGAGGGTGGGACCGAGGACACTACCTTGAGAAACACCAGACTGACAGAAGAGGGATGAACAAGAACCATTGTGGAGAAAATAATAATAATAATGATAAACAAAAAATGATCAGTCGAATGGTAAAAATCTGGAAGGCTATTCTATGAGACAGAGAGGTTTATAGTTGGCATTTAAAATCAGTTAGCTACCCAGATTATAGACAATGCGATTCCAAACGATAACGACACTACCTCACCTGTGGGTGAGAAGCTTCGAAAATATCAGGAATTGGCGACCGAACTACAGGAGCAGTTCCATTTGTAATCTGTAACGGTAACACCAATTACAATGGGCTGATCCCGAAGTCTACGGTGGCAGGAATGGATGTACTGGGATTACCACTTCACGTGCTAAGAAATGCTCAACAAGCGGGTCTCTTAGATACATCAAAAATCTTACGGCAGTGTTTAAATATTTGATAAAATTTATATCTGTATGTGGTTGGACCATGTCTCCCACGTCAGTTCCG
Organism: Halyomorpha halys; assembly: GCF_000696795.3. Lineage (NCBI taxonomy): Eukaryota > Metazoa > Arthropoda > Insecta > Hemiptera > Pentatomidae > Halyomorpha > Halyomorpha halys. The sequence goes on along the minus strand of NW_027108786.1, from coordinate 110,605 downwards.
AATCCGCGATTGCGAGAAGAATTGCATAATAGTAATAATCTTTATTTATTTTGGGACTAATCCTTTTAGAATAATAAATCAGAATAATAAAATAATCAGTGTTTATTGTTTTTGTTTTTCACATAAATGTTGAATATTAATCAGTTAATCAATTAAAATTTGTCACTTACTAATCACGTTCATGAACAAAAAAACACTGTTTTTTTTTTGTTTTTTTCTCAAATTGTAATAACGCGGAATAGTTGCTGATTGGGAAGATGAAAAATAAAAAAAATAAATCAGATTTATTCATATTTTCCTGTCGCCCATAGGCTCCAATATTTAATTTTTTACTCAGATATTTGTTTATTACATTACAATTGCCAAAAATTGAAGAATTTAAAAAAAAAAGTTTACATCTGTACTTTTTAAGTTCTTCCTCTACCATCAAAACTGAGCAATGTGAGTCCTCGTACTAGAAAGAAATTAAGGGATTTAGGTATTTTTCTGTACACCTGTTTTGACGGTTCTAAACACGAATATGAGGTTCAAAAGTATGAAAAAAATAAATATTAAAAAATTAATCATTTTTTTTTATTTTCTTCTATAAAAAAAACCGTTCAGTTTCTTGAAACACTAACATAAAATGAACTAAACAAGAGCGAATTCCTTACATTTTTTTTACTCTATATATATTTTTTCCATCCTAAACATCATTCCAGTCTCATTCTAGTCAAATGGAGACTAGAAAGGAGTCGTAGTGTAGAGTAGTAATATTTTTATGATGTTCTGAAAATTTGCTGTTAATGTTTTCTTCAACTTCACCATCACGAGATTTTTTCCTTAGCTTAAATTTTTTTTTTCTTTCCTGTTCATAACTTGAACACCATGCTGTATTCGAATAACTTCTATTATATTTAACTAAACAAGAGTAAGGACCTATCGAGAGAACCTTTCCTGGATTACTTTCCGCTACATAATTTTGACTAAAATAGAATATATTCGTATAATATATGGTATATGAGAACCAAGTAAGAAAATAAGATATAAGCATGAAACAAAAAAAATA
>NW_027108786.1:104671-109507 GCF_000696795.3 Halyomorpha halys | reverse complement strand
ATATATTCTTGCATCTTTTTTAAGCTTCAGGAGGTGGCGAAGTTGAAATTCCTAATTAGTGCTCGAAAATCATTATTAACACATTATCTAAACTTCTCAAAATATTCCACCGAGATCCCTTTCTTGTTCCCATTTGGCTGGTCTAAGAACGCGTGTTTCTAAACGATGCTTGAACTATCGGATTTAATTTTGATCATTTTTACAATTTTGGTAGAGTGGAAGATCTTTTTTAGAATGATAGTTGTGCCAGCAAAAAAACATTTGAGAACCACTGTTAAAACACAAAATTTTGACCTTATAAAAAAAGAAGTTAATAAACATTTTGTTTATATAAATAAAACTAATTATAAAATATATTAAAATGAAATAAAACTAGTTTATTAATCTAGGACTAGATCCATTTAGAACAATTATATGGTTACGCAATATATTGGCCAAAAACAGTGTGGCAGCTGTTGTAATTACAACTAATATTATCATTGCATATCAATGACTTTTGAGACCAATAATAAATAATTTTTGGTAAATGATTAAATACATAAAATCCAAACAAAAAGGTAGTTTAAGTATGTACAAATAAAAATGCTAACGTCCACTATATACATCATCTGTACTATTATAATACTGGTTTAGTTTGGAGAAGAAAACGGAGGTAAAATGTAAACGTCTTAAACGGGTGACGGGTTGATACATGAAATATGGCAGAGGGAATGGGGTTCCAGTGAAAGGCAGCGTAAAAATGCAGAGTAAAAAAAGACTTTTCAAACACAGCAGTTCAGTAAGGTGGGTAGTAGATGTCAGATAAACGGGACCTGGTAGTACGTAATGGGACTGAGAATTAGAAATTCGGGTTTTGTAGGATGATAGGCAGGCACTGAATACTAATTACTTTTAAAAGAATGGAATCTAGGAAATACTGGCATCAGAAGGATGGATTGAGCCATTTTAACTCAGCGTAATACTTGGTTAAGTGGGTTTCTCTGGTAATTCCGAAAACAAATTATAAGAAGCAATTATAAGACGTGTAAGTTTAGTTAGAGTTCACCTGAGAGCCGCCGTATACCAGGCAGCCATAATCAAAGTGGGGGGGGGGGCAACAAGAGAGAAAACTAAGAATTGACGGATTTTAAGTGGAAAAAGATAACGGATTCAATTGAATTTCTTGGAAGTTGCTATGGTTCAACAGGAAATTTGGGAAATGTGTGCTTTTCAGGATAGAGTTTGATAAAACTTGACTCAACGATTTTTGACTGGCGTATGGAATGACAGGAGAATTGCTTATAATAAAGTTGGTAGATACTGGGATAGATTTAAGGAGAGAGGGAGATACATTTATGATTGCTTTAGTCTTTTCGGTTTAAGTTAATTCCAATATAACGTAAGTTTATTGTAAGTTTCCAATTTAACTGAAGTTTATTGTTGGTTGCCAAAATGCATATTCTATTGATGTCTTCTGGTAGTTTGAGAATAATAAAAGAAGGAAAAATAAGTTTCTAAGTCGTCTGCATATGGGCGATACTGGGTATGCTGGATGAAGAGTGGAAGATCATTTATAGAGATGGAAAAAAGAGTAGGGCAATGGGGAATATTTGACTATAATTTCTAGTTTCATATCCTATTAATATTTTCTAGGGTTAACTACGTAATATTCGTCTAGCACTTTCTTCCGCGGGGATAAAGATTCAATAATTGGTCTTAATATTCAAAAATCAATAGATATCATGAATACTTTTACACGTATTGGTGAATAGAAGTGAAAACATAGAGTAAATAAACACGTAATAAACTAAACTTATGAATAAGGAAAATAAACAGCAGATACAATGAGAAATTTTACAAAAAAAAAAAAATAGGTGCTAGAAAAAAATTTTAGAAATTTAAAAAAATGTTTTGAAAAAATACTTAAATATTTCTCTGATTTTCTTTTATTACATTATTTATATTTTCAACTGATTTATAAATGTTATAGTTGCATATAATTTTTCTTGAGAGGTATTTACACGAAAAATGGTACGTAGCTAACTCTGTGCATAATAAAAATCACAATGACAAAAGTGATTGTTTTAGTTACACCTATGATTTCATTACTTTTTTTTCTTATTTCATTAGTTTTTTGTGAAATTCTAGAATGACTACCTTCTAAACCCTATTATAAAAGGGAAAGAAAAGCAAAATACCATAAACCATAGGTGAAAGAAACATTTCTGTATCAAGGCATAAAATTTTAAAGGCGAACTTGTCTGTCACTAAGCACAAAGAAGTAACAAAATCACTACTATAAGTCGAGAGTTGTTTATTCTGAAACATTGGACTAGTAACTTGTTTTAGTTCAGTTTCTTGTTTTGAGTGCGCCAGATCCGACAATGTACAGTCGTAAAGCCTGCCTGAAGTTACGAGCTTCTTTGTTAAGAAGATATTGTCACGTTGAATGTCAAACGTACGAGATAGTGTTTAGTGTTCTCATGTTTTAGGATGGATAGCTTAGTTTAACATAGTGATATGAAGTGTCATGACTAAAAACAGGAGTATCATATTTCTGTAGTACAACACAGGTCTACGAAAAAAAAGTGTTAAAAATTCTAACAATTAATTTTTTACTCTATACATCGAATAATAATCTAAACCTATATTATGTTGCTTATTAAAATTAAGTTTTGTCGAAACTGGAACTAAATTATTATTTATTAAATATTTTTAACGTATTCTAGTGAACTCGTATTAAATTGCTGGCTCAATTTCGTAAAAAAAAAAAAAAAATATTAAAGTAATATTTTCTACTAGAAGTGTTTTTTTTGCAACTAATTAGAAACGATGAATGAATAATACTGAATAATAACTACAAAAAAAAATTCAAGTCTTTATCCTAACATTTTAATTTGTATTCCATCTTATATTTAAAATAAAATATTATACTCTGATCACTAAACACTTTTTATATAATAGAGAGAAGTAAGTTTCTTTACATACATAGTACGTCTACTGTGTTTTTTTCTAAATGATCAATAGAATATAAATAAAAAAGTAATATTTTCAAGAAATAAACAATTAATTTCAGTATTTTTTATTCCTTGAAACATACAACATGTGATTAGGCAAATAGCTCTAAAGGAATGTAAATTTATCATATCATATCAAAACTAAAAATTAAGAATGTGAACAATAATGTTTAACAAAACCCAGGTAGAAAAATAAACAATTCAGTCAGAAGATCACTAAAATACAAATTATATATAAAATATTTATGAAAAAGTCCCTTTATACAATTTTAACTCTTTCATAAATCTATAAACACATGTTCACAAACAAATATACATGTGCATTCATATAATACAAAAATAAGAAATAAATATAATATTCTAAAAGGTTTAGAAGTATATTAATTATTTAAGCCTCTGCATTAGCTACAACATTTTAAAAGGGCTGATAAATTTATAAATTTGATCAATTATTTTAAATAATTAAACAATGACCCCAATAAATAATTAGAATAATTGAGTAAAATTTAATCTAAGATCGGTGAAGCTGCTTTATTGTTTAATTCATTTAGGGTATTTAGATTCGAACCAACTGAATAATTTAAATATTTTACTAATTAGTAATTTAACCTTTTTGTAAATATTTTATGTTACCTGGTTGTAAATATCCAGTCGAGGTTTTGGCCAATAAATCATAGCATTACTTACCTGAAAACAAAACAAAATGGCTGAAAAATATGTACATGACAAAACGACTATTCAAATAAAATTACTAAATTATTATTTTTTTTAATGCTAGAAAAAAATATATAAGATGATAATGACTAAATTTTATATTAGATGTTACATAAAGAACATTATTAAACCATGATTCATGACGGATAATTACACTCGAAAGAGAAGTTGGTTTACCATTATTTTTATATACCATTATGATTTACCAGTTATTTTTAAGTCCTGCTTTGACCTTCATGTGTGGGGAGGATACCTTGTCTCAGAGTTCTATTGGCTCAAATTAAACATTAAATATAAGTATGAATACCTTTAAGATGGTTTGTTTTATTTTATTCTGACTATAATTTTCAATATTTATTATTTTTATATCGGCCTCTGGTTCGTATTTCACGAAATTTTATTTTTTTTAAAATCAGTTTATCTTTTTTTTAACTTTTTTTTTTAAACATACTTATTAGTTTATGACTTATTTATTTCGTGTCAACATTATCACTTATTGTTATTTTATTTTATTTCTAGATTCTCATTTATTTACAATTTTCTCTTATTATTTCTTGGTTTGTGCTTACTGGAAGTATCTATTTTGAATAAGCCCATAAATTTAAAATAAAACTTTTGAAGTAAAAACAATATTTGTGACAGATCACAGGAAAAGAGGAATATAAGATATGCCAGAGTGGGATATATGAGAATATTTGATATATATTTTTAATTACAAAACAAAACAAAACAATAAAGAAAAAAAAACATATACAGAAGCAATAAATACAAAAACTATATACAAAGTATTAATTTCTTCCTGTCAATAAAGTATCTCTCTTTTAATTTATATAGTTCATTTTGTTTATATTTATCATAATTTTCTCCTTCTATTATTTTTAATATTGTATGAATAGATAAACAAAGCTATATTACCTATTTCCTTTCTGCCTAACGAATAGAGATTTTTTAAACTTTATAACAAATATGTAATTTCCTAAAAAAAAATTATGAATAAATAACTTAATTTTAATTTTCTTTATCTGTTGTTTTCTCTATGTTTCTCTTCCACATTAACCCTGCGATAGAGCTGTTTATTAATTTTACATGTTCCATGCTCTCGAGAGCAAATGGCTTTGTGTGATAC
>NW_027108786.1:101815-104246 GCF_000696795.3 Halyomorpha halys | reverse complement strand
TTATCCGCAGTTTATTTTGCTTCATCCTGTAAGTACTGCCACCTATTTTCTCTAATTGTAGCAGTAATATTTAAAAGTAAATTAAGTTAACTTTGATTTTATTATTTAGTTACACATTTCACTATAATTATATTTTTTATTTTCCATTTATAATTAAAAAGTAATTTAAAATTTAAACATCATATCTGAAGCTGGATCATTTGATTGACAAACGGTCCAAAATGATCACCAACTACATGGAAATACTCAAAAACTTCAGTTTTATGAGTTAGGGCGGACAAGATTTAAATTGTAGAAGAGCTGGGATGTAGGGAGGATTTCGGTCCTGGATTACTTTGAATATAAAAGATCAAAGGAAACCCAGGCATCGCATATATGGAAAGTTGAATATTTTTTCGCTGGTTTTTACATAAATGGGAAAGATCTTTCATACTTTGTAACAGGGATTTGAAGGAAGGTTAATATAACAAAAATTATAATAAAGTCACGTTGCTGATTTACGGTTCCGATTTTCTTAAAATTGTGATTATTTGTGACCATTTTAAATATTAAAAAAAAATCTCTTTAAATTAGAGAAAAGTTATTATTTAATTTTGTATTTAATAAATTAATTAAAATGGGCCATTGGTGCCCTGCGTTGCGACAGCTACACGGTAATGATTCTTGATTTTCTAGCTCTACTGTATCAAAATGCGATGTAGTTATACAATGTATTTCAACTGGCTGATTTAATTATCATAATATGTTTATTTTATTATTAATTTATGTAAAACTAGAATGATAATTTGAATTTATAAGAAATTAGTGAGTTGCAATGCCTTCCTTCCTTGTTTAAATTGAATACAATTATACATTTCTTTCTTAATACCTGTATTTGTGACATTTTATTTAAACCATTATTAACAATTATCGAACCAAACTTGTTAAATATTAGAATTAAGAGATCTTAACATTTTGCGAGAAATAACGTTCAATTTATATTTACACATCACTTGAAAAAAAATTGCGACCATCAAACTGAAAGACCTTTGTTCTCTGAATGTAAATAAAAAAAAATGGATGAAAAAATATTTGGAGGTAGGAATTCATCAGCGAATCCAATCCATAAACGGTAGTTACAATATTTTATTAACCTTTGTTTATTGGTTTGTAGATATATATATTGTAGGTATATACATGTATATATTCACACACATATATTTACGTATTTTAGCGAAATATCATAGATAATAATTAAATTCAGTTAAAAAAATTCATTAATGGTTTATTATTTTAATTTGAGATAATTTTAATATTGTTTGGCAATTGTAACGTCAGTAACATCATTGAGATAACATGTTATGGTTTTAATATAATATAACAAAAATGATCATATAACTAAATAAATGTAATTATAATATAACAGAAATTAATATCAAGTCAAATACGAGTCTTGCTTTACGATTCCAATTTTCTTCAAAGTGTGATTATTTTCGACCATTTAAAAAAGTTAATAGAAGTGAAAACATAGAGTAAATAAACACGTAATAAACTAAACTTATGAATAAGGAAAATAAACAGCAGATACAATGAGAAATTTTACAAAAAAAAAAAAATAGGTGCTAGAAAAAAATTTTAGAAATTTAAAAAAATGTTTTGAAAAAATACTTAAATATTTCTCTGATTTTCTTTTATTACATTATTTATATTTTCAACTGATTTATAAATGTTATAGTTGCATATAATTTTTCTTGAGAGGTATTTACACGAAAAATGGTACGTAGCTAACTCTGTGCATAATAAAAATCACAATGACAAAAGTGATTGTTTTAGTTACACCTATGATTTCATTACTTTTTTTTCTTATTTCATTAGTTTTTTGTGAAATTCTAGAATGACTACCTTCTAAACCCTATTATAAAAGGGAAAGAAAAGCAAAATACCATAAACCATAGGTGAAAGAAACATTTCTGTATCAAGGCATAAAATTTTAAAGGCGAACTTGTCTGTCACTAAGCACAAAGAAGTAACAAAATCACTACTATAAGTCGAGAGTTGTTTATTCTGAAACATTGGACTAGTAACTTGTTTTAGTTCAGTTTCTTGTTTTGAGTGCGCCAGATCCGACAATGTACAGTCGTAAAGCCTGCCTGAAGTTACGAGCTTCTTTGTTAAGAAGATATTGTCACGTTGAATGTCAAACGTACGAGATAGTGTTTAGTGTTCTCATGTTTTAGGATGGATAGCTTAGTTTAACATAGTGATATGAAGTGTCATGACTAAAAACAGGAGTATCATATTTCTGTAGTACAACACAGGTCTACGAAAAAAAAGTGTTAAAAATTCTAACAATTAATTTTTTACTCTATACATCGAATAATAATCTAAACCTATATTATGTTGCTTATTAAAATTAAGTTTTGTCGAAACTGGAACTAAATTATTATTTATT
>NW_027108786.1:98609-101765 GCF_000696795.3 Halyomorpha halys | reverse complement strand
TTAGGATCATGTAACAAGGTATCAACAGTTTTTTCTTTGATGAATAATTATTACATGTTCGCTTGTTATAATAAAAACTTAAGATCTTACAATTTTTCCATTAGTAGTATAAGATAGCACTATTCATTGTGCGATAATATAAAACAATTATTTTTATTTACTACATTTTAAATAAATAATGATATTCTAATAATCAATCGATTATAAAGTAGTCTTGTGGATACCTACATTAATAGTGTCCAAAATGATAATATTATTTTTTCGTTTGCCCAGTTCCAATGACAGCCATTTTCGTTCAAAATATATTGTTCTTTGCATTTATTGAGGCTTACATTAACAAATAATAAACTCAGATTTGGTATAACCTAGGTTGATAAAAAAAAACAAAAAAAAAACAGTTGATTCGAAAATAACAGCCTAAATATTAGGTAGATGATTGATGAAATTTTAACTAAATTAAGGAAACTAATATATTTTTGGAGTCTATAACCTAGCTACCTACATGTATTGAATTTAAACAAATAAATAAAATCAGCCTTTAGAAGTTCTTTCTTTTCGGATTATCAAAAATTGAAATTAAAAAAAACAAATTTTGGCGTATAACATAATTGTTGGATCGAGCTTTGAAAATCTGAAATTTCCACAGATACACTCTCTATTTTCGTTTATTGATGTACGAATTTAATCTATGAGATTTATCTTCAAGTCGGATTTTTGGGACCGTAAAAATCATAAAAAAACACATTTTTACCATGAAGGTGCATTACAACAAATTATAACGCATTGTTACAATAGCTATTGTATTATAGATCAGTAGTTCCATGGTTTTAGCACCTGAATTGATGATTTGCTCCAAGCCTGGATGCCGCATTTTCATAATTTAACCAAAAAAAAAATTTGTAAATTAATTTAATTTAGTTACGAATCAGATCTTTTTTCCCGCCTATAACTCCTAAACGATGCGACCTAGCAAAAAAGCTATATATTGATAACAAATTAATGAGCGTTAAATTTTTCGATGAAGCAGTACCGTAACTTTCATTTTTTTTTTTTTTCTAAAACTGAGTTACTATTACATAGTTCCAAAACTAAATGTTAGTTAACACAACACGAAAATGTATTTCTGGTAGTTTTCAAATGATTATCAAGCAGATAATAATTCTAATAGTGATGAATTACGGACTTCCAGGTTGTTATTTTGGTTTTTCGCCTATGGATCCAAGCGAGAAAGTTTATTGAACACAAAATTCGGCTTTGAATGATTAGAAAGTAGAAAGTCCGTCAAGTGATATAGTCATAAAACACTTATTCTTGTCAAATATAGATTTCATCGTAATTAGCTAAAGGAGCCCAAGAAACATCCGAAGTGGGTGTTTTTAGGACTATATCACTTGAAAAAATAATTTATAGCATCAATATATTTTGATTTAAAAATCAAATGGCAAATAGAAGATTTAAAAAAGTATCAAAATTCACCTCAATTGCTTGAGTTACACAGTTGAGTTTACTCGAAATAATAAATAACAACGTTTAATGAAGTATGATAGTAATATTCAAAGTCACTAATAAATAAAATTAAAGCCGATTTATACTCAACTATAAAATTATTATGCAATTTTAATTTTTGGATTAATGCTTTGAATTTCTAAAAACATTAAAATAATACAATATCGAGAATAATATATTAATCTCATCAGAATAATACATTATCCAGTTTTGAAAATTTAACCTTTCTGAGAACAAAAGAGGTTATAATTAAATAGCTAATTAATTGCTCTACGATCTGATCTATAGGATAAGAGTTGACCGGAGTGTTAGCAAAAAGTAATTACAATTAATTTTTGAACCAATGTCACTATTATAATGGATCTGAAATTACTAATAAAAATAATAATTTCGTTGTCTAGTTTAAAATTACAGTCATTGTAATAGCAATCTTATTTTTCCTATCACTGTTTAATAGTATGCTTCAGTACTAAAGTTGTAGAAATGGTGATTTGTTTTAAATTGTTAAGACTTAAGTCCGGTATCTTTGCAGATTGCCCAATAGATATTTTTTTTATTTTTCAGATATCCTCATGTTTTCATTCCCTGGCATGAAAGGAATAGAAAAAACTAAGAAATATATATTTTTCTTCGAATGCTGGAAATCACTCTAGCCCGGTTATACTGTGCACGATAAAACGTTTGGACTGGGCGAGTATACAGAGCTATGCTTTCTCGTAAAAAAAAAATAAATAAATAAAGTTACGTGGCAATGCTAAAAGTCGCTAAATTTTTTTTTGCCTTTTTATGAAGTATGGAGCCGGTCACAGTTCCTGCATTACCAGGATGCATATTTATAACCAACTTGTAAAAAAATCTCCATAGTGTTGGTGGGAGTCCCTGCATTTAATTCCCCACATAAATTAACGATTGACGTTGGTTTTCTCTACTTTTTCTCTGTTCAACCTGGTTTAATCTGCTTCAAGTGAACAGAGATCTCTGTTGATGCATGTATGTATATATATACATATAGTATAAATATATAAAGATCGACATAGTAGTAATGTCATACTTTATGTTATGAACCAGAAAAACCAAAAAAAACATTACTATTGCATTGTGGAGAAAGATTTACGACGGATTAAGCATTAATGGTTTCCCGAGCGAAACTTGGGGCTCACTAAGAAAAAGGGAAAAATATATCTGCTGATATGACAGGATGTGAATAAACTAGTGTGACAGGACAATCATTATACTATTATAAATAATTATCAAATGCCGAGAATTGTTCATAAACAAATATTTAAAAAGTTGTCAGGAATAAAATAAAAGAGCCTATATATTTTGATAATTATTTTTGAATAAGGGTTTTGTTAAATAACCAATTCATCATAATATATGGACCATTTACATATATAATAGAATTAAAATAGAAAAACATAGGAATCAAACCCTCAATAAAAACCAAATGTACAAAATTTAAATTCATGTTATACTAACCTAATAAATAAATAAAGATACAATGAACAGCATTAAATGGAAACAGACAAAATATAAACGACAGACTGACTGCCTGCTGAGAAATAAACAAAAACAAAACAAGAAAAAATCCCGTTATATGTGGGGAAACCTAAATAAACCTTAGCTTCATTTCAAAACCGATTCAATTCT
>NW_027108786.1:97487-98500 GCF_000696795.3 Halyomorpha halys | reverse complement strand
AGAGAGAGAGAGAGAGAGAGAGAGAGAGATAGAGAGAGAGATTTTCCTTTTGAATATTGTTGTACCAAAAAAAATTTCAGCATTTGTTGAATTTTGAGTATTTTCTATTTCCCTCATCTGAATGACAACAATCATGATTTTATGATTTCTTTAAATTAATTTTATGAAGGTTCTTTTGTAAAAGCCAATAGAAGCCTACCATGAAACAATTCATAGAAAAAAACGCATTTTTTTCTCAGTGGAATATGAACCGTAAAAGTTATTTGAACTGATTTCTCAATGTTTATCCTTGATTTCCATTTGATACACCATTCATGGATGAGAGCTAGGTGTATTTGTAATCGTTCTGAGGCTTGTGCAGGGTCGCTATGCTTGGCTAAAATGGCTGTGACGTCGGCATAAGTGGCCGTGAGAGTGTGTTCCATTGTGGGTAAATCGGAGGTATACAAAGTGTATAATAATGGTGCTAAAATAGATCCCTGCGGAACTCTAGCTTCTGCTGCGAAATATGAGGATAATGATGAGCCCTGTCGATTCCGGAAGTATCTCTCTTCTAAATAAGAATTTAGGATTAGATAGTAGGTGCTGGGAAGAACTCTTTTCAGTTTATAAAGGAGTCCTGTATGCCAAACTCTATCGAATGCTAGTTGTACGTCGAGAAAGGCACCTGTTACATATAGTTTCTTTTCGAAAGCAGAAGCTATGAAGTCTATGACTCGATGAAGTTGATGGGTTGTAGAATGGCGATGACGGAATCCGAATATTCCAGGAATATAAATAAAAATTTCCCCAACTCTTTGTTTGGAACCGCCATGTTCTTCCGAGAGAACTCAGAGATTATATAGTCTTTTTTAAATTTAATGTAGCAGTTGCCGAGTTGCAGCATGGTGCCGGCATTGGATAATGAAAATTAATACCAAGAAATCTCATCAAATCACCTTTACCCTTAGTCATAAACTTGTCGACTGCCCTACAGTATACTTTATTTTATGTACAATTGTAAACGTTAATAA
>NW_027108786.1:91296-96872 GCF_000696795.3 Halyomorpha halys | reverse complement strand
TCAAGGAACTGAGAGGTAATATATTCAGCTTCAGGGTCTTCCTGAGAGACCTGAGGACAATACAACTAGCATAGCATTGCGTGGTGAAACGCCGCTCCTATGTTCATGGCTCTGCTTCACCAAACAAGGTGGATCTAGTATATGAAGGCGATAAAAATTTCCAAGATGGAACAGCATAAGCTTTGGATATACGCCTATCTGGAAGCAGTTGAACATTGCGGTTTCTGGATACTAGACGACTTTTACCTGCAAGTAGCTATTACTTGTTGGGTTTTATCGTGGGTGGCTTCATCATTCCTTTCACATCAGGAATTAGCCTCAAAATGCTGGAATGTTTAAACACTGGGGTAATTGGAGCATTAGTGAAGGGATTGGACTGGCTTATTATGTGATTATTTGAATAGAAAATATTTTAAAATAAGAAAAAAATAATCGTAAAGTAGCTATTTCACTCAAGTAATCATAAAAAAAAAAAATTATATTAATGAAATTGAAAATGGAGTTCTGGTTAGTCATGATTTTTAAAATCTAGTACTGCTAGGTAAAAGACTGAAATACACCTTAACCTGACTAAGAATGAGTTGAGAACAATACAGTGTCTCCTAACAGGATACTGTGTCTTAAGTATCATCTCAAGAAGATGAAGTTACTTGTACATTCCGTCTTCGATCTTTACCTAGTGAATGAAAAAAAAGTTTGGGAAAAATCTGTTTGAATGTGAATTCCTTTTGTAGACTGAAGAATTTGATAAAAAGTCCCTATGAGAGATATCTTGGAGACACACGTTATTTTAAAAATTTTTGGGATTTAAAAAAATCTTTGGGAGTAGTGGCATGCGCAAACCCCAGCGCACACCCCACTGCCCCCGCACCCCGTATGCCAGAAATGGCAAGTGAGTGGGATAGAAAAAATAAAATAAAAGTTATCTTAAAAATAATTCAAATAAGTAGTGAGGGAGGAATTTTTTTTTAATTGTTCAAAGTTTCCACCAATGTTAAAAATGTTTTGAAAATAAAATATCAAGATTCGTTTGTCGGTCTTGGAATAATCTTCATATAATAATAAGTCTATCGGGGAATAATCTTGATTGATCCAGACGGAAATCTAACCCACAATATTATGAAGCATTTAGGATCCTTGATCTAACATACTCGGCCATCACGTTTTCTAGGAAGCGTATCTGATCCCTTAATATAGTAGTAATGAAAATAATTGAATAATATTATGACCAAAGCAGTGAGAACATTTTTCGATTTCAGTATCTACAGTAGTGACTCACGCTGTATACATAGAGAACTGAGTTCATCTATTTTTTAGAAATGAAAAAATAGATTAAAACTAAAATAGAATGTTTTAACTGTATTAACCAGTTTAGAACTTTTAAATTTTATCTTATTTTTATTTGAAATTAATCGGACAAGCTAGAAAACCTGGTTTGAAGTATTTTACAAAAAAAAAGAAATAGATAGTTTTTCGGCTTTACAATATAATCAACATGAAACCATTCGTTCTAAAATAAGAATTTGACGTTAACAATTACTAAATATTCGAATTCCTCTCGTGTCAAATCCTTACAATCCCAAATCCTTAATGCTACTTACTTATTTACAAATAAAATCATCCATAAAGACCTTAATATTCCATAAGTAACCGACCTAGCCCGAACCGGATATTAATCCTTCCACTATAAACTTCTTACCCGAACCCATTAGTTTCTATTTTTGCTTCCTCTTCCATTCCTGACAATCCTTCGAGGTGCTTGAAAAGAAGATGGCCTCGAGACCTCCTAATGTAGAAATGTTATTAGAGAGCTACCAATGGGTAGTTTCTCTACATGTCTGTGTCATACTATTATAATCTAATATTAAATTTATTAGATGTATTTTTATGTATATTTTATATAATACTTGACATATAAAGTCAATATAAAAATAAAAAGTTAACAATTAATTATATTCACTTGTAGATCTGAATTCTTTAACAATTAACTCTCAGTAAAAGATTCAGGCAGAAATAATCACTGTAGTTATCATTTCTTGATTAGAGGCTGGCCTATAGTTGAGGTTAGCTCTGAGTTGAGACTACCTCGAAAACTTCACTGAACTTAGTTTTAAAGGCTTAGCAGCTTTCTATCAAGTTTCAAACTCCAAAAAACTTTCCTATATTAAAATTACTCCCCCGTCCAAAGTAGTTTGAAATTTTTTTAGATATGATTATGATCTGTAATCATCAGTGGCTGAGCACTTTTTGTTACTTACTTTTTTTTGAGATCACATGCATTTTTTCCCCACAGGAAAACTATTTCTTAGTTTAGAGCTACTTCTCAGAACATATTACAAGAGAATCAGAGAAAATGCAACAACTTTAACACATTTCTTTCCAGTGATGAGATTAATGATGGGCTTAGTTTTGCATTTTTTTGGATATTATTTTAAATTTTTTAAAAAAACTTTCTGGTTAAGATTGATTTCTCTATATCTGAATATGAAAGACAGTTCAATAATTTTCTAAGCTTTTTCCAATAAATATGCTCAGGAAAATATTCCCTGCACCTTGATCATGCATAGTAAAAGTAAATAATTTTCTTGTGTTGATTTTTTTAGTTACTGTATAAGTTTTGGAGATCAAGAAAATATTAAATTTTATTTTCGTGCAACATATCTTGCTATCTTATTAAAATTAGATACTGGTAGTATTTTATTCAAATAAAAATATTTAAATATTAGCATGATTCCAAAAAAATAAATAAAAACTTGGGTTCCTAAACAGAAATAATTTTCAAAATTTATGGCATGTATTATTATCTTATTAAGATGGAATATTAAAATTATAAATTAAGCTACGGTAGATCCTCATCATATTCCATTTAGGTTGCGAGAAAGAAAACTACGAGTGACGCCTGAAGAAGATTTTTTTCTTAACTGCATTGGTAGTATATAAAAATCTTAATATATAACATATCTTTCAACATTATGAATACATAAATAGTGAAATAATGTTGTATGTACTATATAATCTTTCTTATTTGTAATTGTTATATATTGCAAATTTCTTAACTGTATAGGTAGTGAAGTTGATGCCAAGGTACCTTTTTTTACTTCTAGTTCATCCATGATGTATTCATCTATAATAATTTTTAGTAAAATATGATTATATTTTGTGAGTTATACTCCATATTTAAAATTATTTGTTACTCTTGATGGATACAAGATCAAAAAAACTCGATGACGGCCCTCTTTCACCCTTTTAACTTTTTACCTTGTAACTGTCAAACCCTAGAGATTTTATTGGTCTAACAGCTATTTTTTATCCTAACGATTAATTTCGGAGTTTACTTAGGCTTTTCCCATGACCTTGAGAAGCAGGTTCTATCTCCTTTGCTCTGACCTGATACTTTCCAACCTTTCCAGTCCCCGAAGTACTATACTTTAAAATGGCGATTTTTTAAAAAAATAAATTGAACTGACAATCTATTGTTTTGTTATTCCTAATATATTACTAATTTACAAACTGTATAGGTTGTCCTTATAGTTTTAAATGAAAGTGATGATAAAAAGACTTCCGTTACTTCAATTTCATCTATTAGTAAAAAAAAAAAAATGTATTGTAGAAATTGATTATGTTTGGGATGTTCTACCCGACCATAAAAAAATAAATCTGTAATACTCATCAGGTATTCAAAAATTAGTACCTAGATTGGTGCTATATAGTAATAACATACTGGAATTTTGAGTTCAAACGTATACAGGAATTAGTATCCAATGGGAAATATTTAGTAATAAAATATTAAAAATTTATTAATTAAATCAAAGTTTAATAATTACAACTTCGATTGTTATTTGTATCTTGAAGGAAATGGATAGAATTGGCCATAAGGGATTATTACCTGAATATGTTGAAAACGCAGTAAAAATCTTGTTGTGAAATGGAGAGTGTTTTAAGTAATATTTTTAGGAAGTTATTTTTACCTATTCATCCAAATGCACTTTATTTTTTCATGGGCTGAAATGAAAGCTGATAAAATATTTTTGAATAAGTAATGATTTTATTTTTATTTTACTTTTCTACTCTTTTATTTTATTTTTTACTCTAGAATAGCATCACTAACCCCTGCTATCAAACCCCTTCATCGGGTTTACTTAAAAGGGAAGTTAAAATTAATTATTCGTTGAAAATTGTCTATTTTTAAAGAATTACATCATAGAAAGTATTGATCGTAAAGAGCTTATTTTGTTCTCAAATTGTAGAAAATTTCATCTACTCTAAAAAATAATTACTCAATCAGTGAGATAACGCGAATAGTTTGTTGTTAACTATATAGGAGTATATGAAAGAAGTTCGAAAATTTCTCTGTCTTTGGTCATTCGTAGGTTGATTTTAAATTTATACAAAATCAGCGTTATGTGTGACTTTTTGCACGATTTTTATCATACAAAAATTTGACTGGATTATTATGGCTTTGTGTTCGACAAAAAGGAGATAAAGGAGTGGGGTAGTAAGGCAAAGGGTGGGAGACGTACCCTTCATGTTTCAGGTAAATAAAATACATGTCATTTTAGTGTTTCAAGGGAGGTGAAAGGAAAGTAGTTGTGAAAAATGAAGCAAATCGGTAGAAAAATGTTTCACAATATTTTCCTTTTTCTAAATACTTATCCAAACTTTCTTTTTTATATAGATATCTGAGTCAAATTGTACACTGTTTTTTATATATTCTTTCACTTTTTCATTTCCTTCAATTTCTAATTTAATTATTGTATCGGTTTTGAAATTAACTTCCATTTTGTAATATAAATGTCTTATTTTATATTTACATTACTTCTCTTTCTTTTACAATTGATTTTTGAATTTTCAAAATCCAATTTACGGTTACTCATTATTAGAGACCGAATTTATGCGCAATGAAAAACCCAAAATCGTAAAAGCTCAAAATGTGTATTAAACAACCAAATATCAAATTAATTGTTCAATTTATAATATTAATGGGTAGAAAGATGATATAACCTTGTTCAAGGGCGTAGCCAGGATTAAAACTAGGAGGGGGACAAGCCGTAGTCAATCAGGTTCTGACATTTCAAAGAAGAGAATGAAACCAAAATTTTATGAATATTATATTTAATTGTTGCAGTACTTTATTAGTTTAGTACATTTAGTATTTATTAGTTATACACTTAGTATAACTTTAATTGAATCATCAATTTTGACTATTAGTTATACATAGTTTTCATTAAAGTAATAAACAATCGGGGTGAAAGAACTGCCTTTTTTCTCATTTTGGAATAACGTGACTGGGAGAGAAGCGGTGGGATCCTGGAGCACTGTCATGTTATCCACATTTCTTTCATACATCTTGTTGCTCAAATTGTATAACTACAATTTACATGTTTTTTGTATTTCAGATTTTTTTTTTCAATATTGTATAAGCAAGAAAAGTCTTTATACCAGCATTTTATTTTGTAGTCCACCTTATAAGTAAAATAAAATATTACACAGTAATCACTAAAAACATTTCTATCTAAAAGAGAGATATAAATATGCCTATATGAATAATTTCCATAAATCATAGTATGCATAGTTTT
>NW_027108786.1:90568-91141 GCF_000696795.3 Halyomorpha halys | reverse complement strand
AGTATGTATGCGATCATTCATCAATACTACCTATTTCCCACAACTGTGTGGCAGATTGTAATATCTATCAATAAATAAATCTACCAATAAAAAAAAAATTTGTCTATTATTCCATGTCTATATAGAAATTTCTACATTGATGTATGATTAGTTTTGTTAGGTGCGAGAATTTTTTTTTTTTTAATGAATATTTATTTTAGCTACTGTGTGGCCTAAGAAGTTAATTTGAGATGAGCGAAGAGTCATTAACTAACTATTAAAAGGCTTCTTCATATAAAATTGTATACGGTTAGGACTTTTAAAAGTGAAACAAACATAAAAAAACTCTAAACAGCTAAAAAAAAATCTTGATAAACCTAGAGAATTATGAGAAAAAAATATTTTAAAATCTAACTGAACACTGCTATTTATTTCCAGCTCTGCACCGATGTACATCCCAATAATCATTATGGTTTAATAATCATAATATTAGTTTATGGATCTACATATAAATACACAAACAGACTCAGACTCGACTGAGTACAAGTAACTAAATTATTCGAATCAACAAACCTGGTGAGCCCCAATCACCAA
>NW_027108786.1:88178-90518 GCF_000696795.3 Halyomorpha halys | reverse complement strand
GATCTACATATAAATACACAAACAGACTCAGACTCGACTGAGTACAAGTAACTAAATTATTCGAATCAACAAACCTGGTGAGCCCCAATCACCAAAAGACTGACACAAAATACGGACTACTCCTTTCCAAATGATCAAATTTCCTCAGCTCCTCTTAAAATGCATTAGTATAATGCAAAAAAAAATAGGCTACCTTTAACCCGTTTTCATTATGACATCAACTCCAAGGGCCCAAACATGGGGCTTAGAAAAAAACAACAACATATAAATACGAATTTATAAACATTTAAATGACAAAGGATTATTTACAACGTTGAAAGTACATATAATAAATAGTTTTGGCTTAAGCTCAGCAATGTTGTATGTTGTGTGTAAATGGAAATCTGAAACATTAAAAATAAATTTTATTAAATTTTTAAGTAAATAAAATTCCCTTTTAAATTGAACAAATCATTAAGAATTGTGCTTTTTAGTTAGATAATAATGAATTTCTTAATTTTCACACTGAACATTGTACCTTACACTTCTAATACAACAGCTAGGTTGAAAAAAAGTCATTTATTTCATCCCGAGTTTTTATTAATTTAATGAAAACCATGTATAATTACTAGTGAAATTGATGATTCTGCCAACTATAGTTATGGGAAATAAAAATAGCGGCTGTTTATAAAAGTTTAAAAACAAAAAAAAATACATTTTTCATTTGGAGCTCCGTGTCTTTAAAGCTACCTATAACATATAACCTATTAACCTATAACATGATTTAAAACAGTAAATTTGCTAAAATATGAGCACTAATTTTTACGGTCAATAGTTTCCGAGATACAATTTTTTTTTTTTTAAGCGACATTTCATTACAAAATAACAAAAATTCAGTTGTTAGTGAATTTATTATTGGAAAACTATATCTCAGGAATCATTAAACGTACAAATATTTTGATCATTCAAATTAAAGCTAGTTAATGTACTATAAAATAGTTTAGTTCGTTTATCTTCATAGTTTCCGTGATATTTTCTGAAGTTTAACTCCATCTATATACAAATAATGATTGTGATGCAATTTAAATGTATTAAAAAACTCTACAGGGTTCGTAGTATAAATTAAATGTTTACATTAATCAACGTTTAATGTACCTTCAATAATAATAATTATTATATCACTTCGATCGATAAGATGTTTAATTATGTACGTCTACAAATTACAATGAATAACTATTTCAATCTAAGGCAAAAGTTTCTCTATAGTGTAATACATATGTGTGTATATATTATAAAATATACGTATATATATTAAATTTTGAATTAATAATACTGTCTTTTAAATTAATCTATTCTTAAAGATTATTTCTATTTAGTTAGAAAAGAAATAAATATATTTATTTCAATAAAGGCTACTTTGAACTTTGGAGTCTACAGGTCCGTGCAGGTTCGCACACTGTTCTTTGTTCTCAGTCTAGTCACAGCTCTGTACCGACGCACTTCACGAAAATTATTCGTTATAACAATCGTTGAACACTTCCAAGAAATCACTTGAGATGTTTAAAATGTTAACTACTTATGATGCTTAAGGTATAAATTAAGTTTTTAAAGTAATAATAATGTCTTTGTCTAGCCCCTACTCTCTATTTATTCTATCAGAAATAATTATTATAGTTATCGTTACTTCAGATGTTTAACTGCATCTAGAAATGATTAAACATTTTTAAACTTTATAAATGTACTGTAAATTTTTTTTAAGTGTTTAAAATAATAGTAAATAAATTATACTGTCTTTTAAACTTGTTAATTCTAAATATACGCATTTACAAGATGAACATAAATGTTTAACAATTATCTTATTCAGTCAGATAGTAAATAAATTTATTTATTATAATATACCTACTTTGAACTTTGGACTCGACAAGTCCGTGCATGCCGAACATTGTACTGCGCAGTTAGTTCGTTCCCAGCTCTGTACCGGTGCAGTTCGCAATAATTATTCTTTATAACAATCATTTAATACTTTTAAAAATCACTTGAGATGTTGAACATATTAACTACTAACAATGGTTAAGGTACATATACCTATACTAAATTCTTAAATAGAGTATACTGCCATTTAAACTAACCAATCTTCAATTTACACATTTGATTGACTAGATGTGTATACATTATTAGCAATTTTCCTGTTTCGTTATAAATTATATTTCTTTACTTCACTAAACTAATTTTTATCTTTTCAATTGAAAAATAAAAAAAGGTTCCATTTAAATATCTAAATAAATTGAATGTACTTAAAATATTTTTTAAAAAGTTTGTCTTTTTTATTAATAATTTATTCAGAAGGACCTTTCAATTACC
>NW_027108786.1:73111-83063 GCF_000696795.3 Halyomorpha halys | reverse complement strand
TTTAAATATCTAAATAAATTGAATGTACTTAAAATATTTTTTAAAAAGTTTGTCTTTTTTATTAATAATTTATTCAGAAGGACCTTTCAATTACCTTGATACTAATAAAGTTTTGAATATGTTTAAGAAAAATAAAATTTAAATAGTAGAGTAATTTTTTCTAAAGCTAATGTATCCATTTCTTAAACGTAAAAGTTTTTTTGACATATTTAAATTCTACTCCAATAACATTCAGTTCATTTCAAAATTAAATATTTTCTCTTCTCAATTAGGTTTTAAAAATCAATATTTTCAATAAAAATTTAACTTTCTGTATGAGAGGCTTCTATAATAAGTGTTAAATATTAATTAACTTGATTACATTGATTTTTGAAAAGAAAAAACTCGATTTCTGTTAAATATTTTCTATTTTTTATTACAATTGGTCCTACAATTATTAAACTAATTATACACAACAAATAACCATAATATAAGGATATTATATTGTAACACATAATATAGTATTATGATTACTAATTTAATTATTCTTATATTCATTTGATTATCAACAATCTTAGTTTTACCAAGTGTTATAGCAAAATATCTAATTAATATTTAGCAATTTGTTGTAATTACATCATTGTTTTAATTTACTGCTTTTTTTTCTATTTTGAAGAACCGAGAGTTGGATCTACTTCTATAATACTTTCTGCTACCAAAACACTCTACAAATGAGATGGAATTTCTAAAAAATAAGACACCATGAGTTTCACTTTCGGTTGTTGTTCAGTTCTACAAAAGAGATGAGCTTGATGTCCTAAGTCAAGTAAGTGAACCTAATTTATAAAGATACTATTAAGTTTATATAAATCTATGTTAATTTTTTAAGTAGTATTTATTATTTAAGCTAATTTGTTGATTTCAGAATTATAGTTTATAGTCTGAATTCACTAAAGACTTGGATAAGTTATATTTAGTGCAATCAACTTTTTCTAATTAAAAAGTATTTTCGCCATTTAATTATCTAATTGGATCTTATTTGTTGCAGTTGCTAAGACTTATTATCGGTAAGGCCTTTTGTTTTTGCAGATTATTTGGAAGGTAATGATCTCACCCGTCGAAGCTAGAAACCTGTAGATACCTCTTGTACCACAAAGGGTGTGGTATTCTGTAGAAGAACTGTGACGAGATACCCCAACACACTAGCGGAAAATTCCTCTATTAAGACCGAACGATTCGTTCTTTTGAGGACCGGGAAAGCTATCTTCTGAAGTGCATCTCGTCCTTCGTGTGAACCGAGCGGCGTTCGTTCTAGCAGGGTTCGAACCTGACTTTCCAGTACTCAGGACGCGGGGGAGGGGCTAAGCTCATCGGTGCCCTTCCGATTCTCAGCCGCCTCTCTGTACACAGAACGATTTGTTCTCTGGAGGACCCGGTACGCCATCTTCTAAAGTTCAGCTCCTTTCCTCGTGACTAGTGAGCGGTCTTCGATCATGCATAGTGATCAGAAAGATTCGAATCCAGCCCTTCTGTGTGCGACTCATCTCAGAATGAATCTACAATGATCGGCGTTCTTCGAGACCTCAACTTCCTTGGAATACTCCAGTTCGGCATTTTTCCCCTTTTCTCAGATTTTCTTCTCTAGAAACCCACTCTTTCCCTCGAGGTTACTTTTGCTCGATTATATATCGCGTTATATTAGGAGCGTTAAAGGAAGAAGAGATTGAATACTCTTATCTCGAGTACTAGTCGATCCATCCCGTTTTTCTAAGTTCGAATCACACCATCGAAGAGATGTAACTTTAGAGAGATATTGGAAGTCTTATCATTCGTTAGGCAGCATTTCCTATTGTTGATATTTCAAGCAATTTGTACCTGTTATAATAACAAATTTTGCAGCAACCACCAAATTAATTTCACTGGAGTTATAGCTGCATTTGCAGCCAAACTTATAACATTGCATTAAAGTTCATTTAAGATTCATTTGCAAAATTCTCTTAAAAATATGATTGTGATATATGGATTTTGTTTCCACTCACAAAAAACCGTCCACCGCTGATTAAAATTCTGGTGCCGACCCAGCTTTGGCTTTTATTTGTCATGGTTCAACGCTCCATCTTTCAGGTGCCAAAGGAATTCAAACCAAGTTAGATATAGTAGAGAGGTATTTTTATTAATTTGAGGGATAACTTGGTTTGGTATTCTGCTGGCTCCTGAGGATTGAGCTGTGTTCCATATAACTTAAAAATCCAGTGATTTAAGAATTCCTTATATTTATTGAAATAAATTTCTTTTAGTGTGCCTTTTTAAAGGCTTAGTCTCACCGTAGCGTATATTCAGGTTTTTTTTGTTGATTAATGAGCGAGTTCAACTTCCAATTCCACATTTTATATTTTCCTATAACCTCACAAAGCTAACGTTTTAAGGAAACATTTTCCATCTCCAGAACTCTAATACTAAAAATAACAAATATTTCACTTTAACCAATTAATCTAAGCTAAACTATAGATTATCTAATTTCTAACACTTTATAAATCTTCTTCTTATTGTCACCAATACAATAATCGGATTGATAACATCGTTGTAATTTAGAAAACTTATTGTCAAGAAGATGGTTTTAAAACTAAATTGGTTGAAATGAAGATTGAACTTATTATTGAACGGCAATATTTAACTTTCTTAAAATCTAACTAAGCTCATTGCTGATAAGTAAATTATTTTGTGTATATTTAATTATGTTTATTTTATATACACTATTCAATTGAAAGTAAATTAATGGATTTTTCTATTGAAGTGAAATTCTTTTGGCGCAGTAGATCAAATCGTCCTGGATTAGACGAAAAATGAAACGCTTCCATCGTCAATTTATGTATTGACGATGGAAACGTTTCATTTTTAAAGTGAACTAAAAAAAAATTTTGATTATAGCTCTAGTTGTATGTAGGTATTTTATGAAGATAAAATCATAATATACAGATATAATACTATTATAATATTATTATTAGTAATAATAATATTACCGCGACCTTGAACTAATTTATTTAAATTAGCCTTATAGAATCTTGTTTTGAAACGCAATATCTGTTCGAGCTGGAGTTGATTCGAGGGAAAGAGTCGGTTTGTAGAGAAGGATATCTGGGAAAAGGGGAGAAATGCCGGATTGGAGTGTTTAAAGGAAGTTGAGGTCTTGAAGAACGCCGATGATCGTGGATTCGTTCTGAGATGAGTCGAACACAGAAGGGCTTAGATTCGAATCCTTCTGATCACCATGCATAATCGAGGACGGCTCACCATTTACGAGGGAATGAACCGAATTTCAGAAGATGGCGTGACAGGTGCTGCTGAGAGCAAATCGTTCCATTCACAAAGAGGAGACTGAGGACTTGAAAAGCATCGATGGCCATGGATACTTTTTCTGTATGGACCGAGTATTGAAGAATCAGGTTCGGATCCTTTCGACCATCTTGCCAGAGCGAGCTCCACCCAGTGCACACGAAAGATGAGAAGCATTTTAATTGAGAAGATTACTTTCCCGGTCCTCAAGAGGACGAATCGTTTCGTCTGCAGAGAGGAGTCCTTTGCTACCAAGTTTATCGTGGAATCATCTCGAGTATCCTCAAAAGAACCCGGAGGAAGGGATTGAGTCCCAACGCAATAGAAAAAAACAAACAATGATGGTGTCAAATGAGAATGGTGTAAGATGAATTACACCGAATGCAGTATAAATCAAGTAAGTTATTTACAATAAACTTATTTAGTTATTAGCTAATTTTACCATTCCTAAGTTATGTTCTTTTATGTTACAGTAAACGCATAAAAAACTGCTTTACTAGGTTGATGTAAAAGGTGTAATACACATGTCGATAAAATTGTTTCAAAAACACGGCTCTATAAGTTATCCAGAGTATTAAAGAGTTATGAGAGTATTCCATCCTCTTTTTTATTATTATTTGTTTTCAGTATTATTTTTTAATTACTTTAGATTAATACTTGATAACTACAAGTAAGATTCGCTACTATGAATGAATAGGATACACTCGTGCTGGAAGTTCAAATATCCAAGTGGCTTGCAGTGTCAAATTCCATCTATGAACCCCGCTTGAACCTTTCCGACAGGGATATCATGGATGCTTATACACAGCATGTATCCAGAAGTAACGTCATTTTTCTTCGTGACGTTTTGCTATTTTAAGCGTTAGACAGATTTTCATGTACTAATAAATTACATTAAAAAAATTTTTTTTTTTACTCTAGCAATCTGGGTATCAATTCTGAAATCTGTCGCAAATTCGGGCTCGCTCCCAATCGACATATTATCACTGCACTATTACTGAATCGTTATTTTATAATATTTCTAATAAATTTGAAAAAGAAAAATCAGTATAGTGATCAGTGATTTTACCTGTTCAAATTAAAAAAAAAAATAGAGTAGTTTCTTTACATGCCTGTATCACTCCATCTTGATCTTACATCAAATTTACTTGATGCATTATTATGTAAGTACAGCTGTAAATAGCAACACATACAAATAAAAAAATACTAGATCCTTAAAGTCATGGTAGCGTGAAAAAGTATACTTTCTGTCTAAACGTTTTAACGAACTTCAGTACTTTAAGTAACAAAAAAATGGGCTTCATTTCAAAATGGGACAAAATATTGATAATTTTATAAAACTGTAACTTTAAATACTGACCATTTTATTTTTTATTTTGTATAATTGTATAAGGAAATAATACAAAATTTCTGAATTACATTCTATGATATTAATTTTTGTGTAAATGATATAAGCAGATTTGTTATGGTTTTACAGAAAATTGAAGCTCTTGTTTAGTAAATGTTTGAACAAGGAATCAATTAAACGCCTCGCAGTCACCTCTCAAGATGACATAGTGAATTATTAGTAACTATTGATGGTGGAGCAGCTGTAGACTTGTCTTGTAGAGATTGATGTTAGCTAACCTAAAATATATTAATATATTATAAAAATATATATATATTTATAAGATATAAAAGTCGTGTAGTACTCAGTGTATTCAGTCATCGTTATAACACAATACCTTAAGAAGAGGATTATAGAGTGTAATTAATTATAAATGTTCCTCTAAAGAATTCTATGAGAGGATTTGAATAAAAAATAATATTAAAAGAATAAACTTTTAAAATAGTTTCATAATGAATATTACAAAAATAAGAATAAGTAAAAAATAATAAAATTTAGAGCAACATATTTTTCAATTTCATTGTGTATTCTTTGGCACACCATTTAAAAGCTTTAGATTTCTAAATATTCATAGAGCTTTTTTTTTTTTTGTCAATTGGAGTCATATACTTCCTAACCATGGTTGGGGGTCAAAGTTTTTCATATTGTAGAACCACCACTCAATTAAAAAAGTCGACGCCCCAGGCCGGATTCGAACCGGCACCGCCAATAGACATCAATTTTTTAAGACGGTATCTTAACCACTGAGCTACAGGTGGCCCATAGTGCCTCTTTAATACATAAGTAAATTAAACTATGAGATTTTGATAATTATTAAATAGAAGCAGAATTTCTCGTTTTTTTTTGTTTTTTTTAACCTTTCCAAAGTATGGACTTTACTATATATAGAAACTATATTATTATCATACCTTTCATTGCAGATTTGGCTCGAAATAGATTTGGGTCCTTCCATTTCAAACTCCTTACCCATCCTTACATATTAGTTATTAATCTCTCATGCTTAACAATCCCCTGTAATCCTCCGAGGCGTCTGAAACGAAGGCCGTCTTAAATTGTTTTCATATGACTTTTTTGTATTAAACTTTTGTTTCAAAATTATCTCAGTTTTGTTTTGATTTTTTTATTGTTAGTTTGTATTAACAGCTGGAATAATGGGCGTATATTATTTAATTTAAAAACTTTTGATACAAGAGCTCCTGAGCATTTGTTATCGCAAGAAGGTTCTCAGTTGAAGTATGATTTGAGTTGATAAGAAAATTTTCAAAATAATTTTTTTCTGCAGCATTCCAGTGTATTGCCGTTTTCTCAAAATTTCTAAAACTTTTTCGGAAACTATCTTTGTTTCATTTCGTAATTTTTTCATGCACTTAGGACGGAAAATTGCTCTCTATGCCTGAAGAAAACGGCCCTTGTCAGTAATTAAAGGGTGAATTAGATGGAAGGTGAGTTTTTCCCTCTTTTGTTTTATATTTTTATATCAAGAAAAGGGAGTTTAATTTTCCCCTTATATTTTACTCTCATTTAAGGTTTTCTTCTTTTATTCTTAACGCAAGGGACCGAAACATCTGGTACTCCTGGCTGGATAATTTTCCTTAAAAGAAAAAGAACACGCCAAAAACACTAGGGCATTAATTATTTCCAACCTTAAAGAGATTTTTTTTTGTCTCAATTCTTTTTTATAATTTAATAATTTCTAGATAAAATTTTATTATAATTCATGTTAATAGCTTTCCATTAACATGCCAAACCGATTTCTTACAAAATTAAAAAGTTTTTTTTTAGATTAAATAGTACATAGTTTAAGTTAAAATATTTCTTAACAAGAATCTTATATACAAAACTCACTCACAGCCACCCCTCGGACGTTATGTGACACTCGAATAAAAATATAGGCGTGAGAGTGACAAACCCACCCTACGAAAAAATCACGTCAAGAAACGCGCTATGTATTTTCTTAATACATCGCGCGAGGCCTTGGACCTCCATAGTCTGTTACGCCACTAATAATAATAACTATATATATATTGATATACTAACATATTGATAGCCTATATGTTAAGTCCTGTATTACATTTTAGTTTTTAACAATTATATGAGTTTTTTCTTTAAGGGGACTCAGAAATTGCCGTTAAATTGGAAGAATATTCAAACGGGATTTCCGAGTCAATCCCAATTTATTCTAATTTATAGTAAAATAAAATATTCAAAACATTTTATCAAATTTGTAAGGTTATAGGATAACCTGATAGAATACTATATGAATGTAATGAAACGTTTACACATAGACATGCTAATGGATAATAAACAAAACAAGAAAAGAAATGAAATAGTTATAAATGTGCCAATTTAAAATATTTAAGTAAATTATATAAATAATATAATTAAATTATTATGCAATTATATATAATTCAACGTTATAAAAATAATTAAAGAAATATATACAACATAAAAATACTATTTAAGAAAAATTCCCTATAAACTTCTTTATACAATACTATTAAAATAGTTATCATATATGAAATAGGTAATATTGTAAATGAGAGTTACCCAGAGGAAAAAATCAGTTATTTCACTCTAATTTTTAGTACCTGTTTTGGTACGTATCCTTAATAAGGAAGCGTTCCAGTTAGTTCCGGTTTCCAGAGCTTGATGGATAATCTTGGCCAGATGATTGTGCTGCATAAAGTATTCTTTACCTGTCAATTCCTGACACCCAGAGGAGTTATGCTGAATATTACACTAACGACAACAATCATTGATGTAATCTCAACATATATATTCCCCAGGAAGGAACCTTTAGTTTTGGGGTATATATATATATTATGCCACTTGATAGAAGTATTTCAATTTATTCCTGATCCCGACTAAGCAAGCAAAGCAACTTCTTCTGTAGGGAACTCATGCACCGGTGAAATCAAGTTCAAAGATTTCAATGCTTTGTTCGACTACCTTATTTCTGATCAAGCAGGAAAATTACTTTGTAGAAAGCTATATTTTAAGTTATTTTCTTGCTATCTACAGCTTCTCCTCAGACAAAAAACAAGTCCCCTTACTCCTGGCTTTCAAGGTAAATACAATCGAAGATTTGGGGTCTCGTTATACATACGTTATAATTATTTATTTTTTTTAAACTTTTCTTTTCATTTAGTACGTGTATTTGAATACTTACAGCATTAATAGATATTGCCTTGAGTGTGGTTGCTTGTATTATTTCAAAGTTTAAAAAAATACTTGATTAAGTTTAACAATCCGATGCGTGAACGAATAAAACAAATAGAGAAGGAGCCGCGTATAACTGTCCCATTGGAAAAGCAAGGGTTTTCTGGATTCAATCCACACGCCCTCAACGATTGCCATGCGCTTTGTTGATAGTCATTGCAAAGGCGAGTCGTATCGGAAATTGCAGGCGTTTAAATTCGAACGACATATCTATTGGAGTCGTAGGTATACGTGGCAACAGAACATTTCTTTTATATCTTCCATTAAGAATTGTTGCTTCAATGACGTTGTGCAAAGTTCTTTTTAACGCTAGTCGTGAGCTTTAAAAAATCCGAAGTGAATAGATATTTGGTAAAGGATGGAACAACAATTTTTAATAGTATAACTAGCTGCGAAATATCGATAAAGTCAGTGAATCAAAAAAATCCATCGGATAGCTAACAAATTCGTATTGTTTATTAGGGTTGTTATTAATAAATAATAATAAATAAATTATTAGGAATTATCTCTCAAAGCTACTAAAGATTTTGGAACGAAAATTGATTGGTAACGTAGATGTCTATTTCGATAATATCCAAATTATATATAAATTTCCATTAAACAGTAGAATATTGTTGCCAAATTTTGATATATATGACATATAGCTAAATAACTTGTCTTACTTAATTTTAAAGTTGTAAAAATTAACCAACAACGCGTAGCAAAAATGAGCTCAGGAAGTTTAAATTGTTAAACTAATTTTGATGAATAATGGTAAATTTTATGCAAAATGAATTAAAAATTATCATTTATTTTGTTAAATACTGTCGAATATCTTCTTTTTACAAGAACACTCAGGAAAAATGAATTTTAAGTCAATTTTATTAGATATTAGTCTTGTAAAAACGATACGGTATTCCAATCACTGTGGAATGGATTTTGAGAATATAAATTACTCAAGTTGTAATTATTAAATTTTTAATTTATTACTAAAATTTATTGACAACAATAAATATCAAATTCAAACCTTTATATAAAACACAACGAAATGCACTCTAAGCTGAAAACTTTCCAAGTAGTAATTATATTATAGTAATAAAATGTGTATCAAATATATTTTCATTCTGTAAAGCTGGTTTCATTTTGTATTTTTATTTGAATTTGTTAAAAAAAATAAAATAAATAAACACAATTACAGCACAAAAAATACTTTTTTCTTTCGAACTTCAAATTTCAGTATTTTTGGATTTTTTTTTTTTGGAAAATAGTTAATTTTTTTAGGTTAATCTGTATCTTAAAAAGTAATGGTCACACAGAGCTCATGTTTGTTTTAAGTTATTAATCTTACTGGCTTTAAATAATATGACTGACTATTCAGTCAGACGCATAGTTTTTGAGTTGTTCAGTAAATCTGTTTGAAAATAAGTGCTATTGTTTTGCTTTAAATCCGAAATATCTTTATAGATTCTAAAAATAAAAATTACATATTTAAAAATGATTTTTCTTTTATTAATTATGTGAAAATTTGACATCTGGAACACAGAATCAAAAATCGTATTGACTGGTGATATTATTCTTATTATCAAAACTAAACTTATTTGATAATAATGATAAATTATTTTTTATTAAATTAAATATGAAATAAATTTACATTATTTATTTGCTTCAAATGTAAGCAGTAAACTTACGAATCAGTAACTTCACCGGACTACTCCCAGAGAGTTAACAGTTACAAAGACAACCACTAAATCGTCTACTCTGTTCACTTAGTCAGGAATTGAGATGGGTCAAAACTCTTGGGACTTGCAACAAACCCTACCCAGTGGTTGGAAGCCTTACCTTATATCAATTCAAGCAGCTGTGTAACAAACGTATAGTTGTTTTCGAACTATAACAAAAATAATATCCTTCTGCTATTAATTTTTTATATGTGCTATATACATTTTTTAATCACTAATTAGATTTTTTTTAATGGTCCTGATTTAATTAAATTACAATTAGATAAGAAATATCTAATAGCTGGTTGGATTCCTTTTGTTAGATAATCATCTTCCA
>NW_027108786.1:55877-71890 GCF_000696795.3 Halyomorpha halys | reverse complement strand
ATAATGTTTGATGCATTATAATTTTAACAATATTTTTATGATTATAATATAATAAGTACTAATTAATCAATGAGGGGGAGTCAGCAAGGTACAATGGTAAAAAACTATTTAATGCATGCCGACGTTCCGGCCCATATTTATGCTTACTTCGGAGAAAGTTAAAAATCATAAAAGTATATGAGTGGTGGAATAAAAAGTAACTAAATGATAACTGATTGAAAACGGCAGAGTTTTGAAAAGGAACCCACAAAAATAAAGTAATATTGTAAAAATACACATTTGCTTTTAGTAGTACATTCAATTTAGTTGGAACCAGTCAGAAGTAAACTTTTTTATTTCTATTGCATCACTGTAACTTTTTATTGTACCATTTATATAGTTTCAGTTTATATACTTTATAATTGTCATCTTTATTTATCTTATTTTATCTAGCCCTCAATAAAGAGGTGCACCATGTGGACCTAAATCTTGACATCTCTTTAGTGTTTTTTTTTCAATCTTTAACGCCATCCTTACCATCTTCTCTTTCTTATAATAAATAACTACATTTGAGATATTTCAAAGAGTATAATTTTTTTTTTTATTTAAATTTATTTTATTATTGTATAATCATTCATCATCAACTAATATAATGTTGCCTTTACAACTTCATATTGATTACTTCTTCATTTTCATGTCCAAATTTTTCCATAACATATTGTTTTGTCAAATACATAGACAAATTTAGTTGTTTTTTTTAAATTAAATATTTTAAAAGGAATATCATTATTTGATCAGTTTAAATGTCACATTAGCAAAGCAGTAATTGGTCTTAGATTTATTTCGTGTAAAATGTAATTATAGTTTCTTTTTATAGTTGTTTACGACTGGTTTATGTATTCTACACCTTAAAGTATTTTTCTTCACCAGGATTAAAATGAAAAAATAATAAAAAATGATTCTGTTGATGTGAATTCAGGAAATCACCGCTCTCAAGCGTAACAAAAGCGTTAAATATTGTCGAACCGACAGAACAATGAGTATAATTTGACTGGGCTTAGAGAGGCTTTGATTGCCGGGAAGAGAAACGCCTGGCAGACTGACATATACACGACCTTTCCATTAAAGGAATCTGCATTAATTCCCTTTTTCCCTACCCCTCGTTGCGGAGCCTCTGAAGAAATTCTCCTCCTTAATATATTCTAGTCCTTTTAATTTGTTCGAAGTCAGCTTTAGAAGTGGAGACGTTCGCTCTTGAAGCCACCTGTGTTTCTTGCCAACTCCTTCACAAAGAAAAATTGTTTTAATTTGTCTTTTATATTAATGAATTCACTTTTTTGTTTTAGATTTTCGTCATACTTACCCTTCTTCTACGAAAGTGTAAAAAGTAACACACACACAAAGAGTACAAACTTTGACGATGCCATCTCGACCTTAGATAAGAGAACTTGTAAGGAAGGAAAAGTACTAAAAAAACCAAAAAGATATCTAAACCAAATCCCAATAACCGTAAGCAATAGATTGAAAGATTAAAATTGTCCGTAACTAATCCTATCAGATCACCTTTCCCACAATAATCACGCCAACATTTTGTATGAATTATTGCTTTAACTCAAGGCTAGGCGCTCCTTCACTTTTGATTTGGCTGTTTGAATTTTTAGTGGACTGTATATAATTAATTGTAATGATAAATGATACACAATTAACAGAAAAGAAAAATCTATTGCATAAGTTACAGGTGGTGTAGGCGTGGCCGAAATAGAACGTTTAAGATTAGGTGTGTTAATTCATCTGGATTTTTTGGTCTATAGATTTTATGATGCTGATGCTGATGGTGTGAATTATGTAGAATGATGTGGACTTACTCCCTGCTTCGATTTTCCTCTCCGCATTCCTATATTCCTCTCACCTCTGCCCCTGGGAAGCACTCCAGGATGTCTCTATTCCCTCATGGTTGATTTTCATTTAATAAAATGAAGAAAGAAAAGCTGCTTGTAGAAAAAGAAAAGTGGCTCTCTCATGCACCTGTTTCTTCTACTCCTCACAGAGGGCGCCAGAGGTTCCACTATTTGCCAAAAGGGGCGCTAGCAGTGTCTACATTATAGGGGGCTCATCCATTCCAAACTTTCGGTTACCAAAACTCTTTTTTTTTCTTATTTTATTTTTCCATGAATACCACTGTGGAACTGACCCGTTACCTACGACTTAGTCCTGTCAGGGAACTTAAAGGCTATTAAAAAAAAAATTAGTTTGGTCATAATGCCTATGTAATAGACAATTCAGTGATATGATATTCCGGTTGCTGCAATCCAAATTACTTTAAAAAATCTTCCAAGCCCCAAATTTATTAAAACATGACTAGAGCTTATCAAATTATTTAGATTATTACTAAGAAAAATTAACTAACTCATTAACTATCTTACATTTAAAAAGTGGAATTGAAACAAAAAAAATATATGAAGTATCTAAGGGCTAAACCTTATATTCCGGAAAAAAAAAAATATGAAACATGGATGTTGATGACTATTGAGTTTTACACCCTAAAAACAACAACTAGAGCTTGCCCAAAACGGACACACACGCACTTTCATTATATACACCGTACTAATACAAAACCACCTGTTTCTTGCATAGATTCCTATCGATATCAAAAACCTCTTGAGGTGTCTGAAACGAAAAATAAGAACAGTCATTAAAGCGTCATTGATGAATAGTTTCATAAATCACTTTTCTGCGTTAATAATCTGTATCAGCATATTTACTAAACGTATAGTATATGCTATTGTAAATCGGATTTTTTTTTCTTTATTACAATCCTAAATTAAGATAAACTCTTCAATAAATAACAGAGAGAAAAAGACTTTATTCATAAAAGTTGTGCTATCCAACTATATTGGGTCGCGACATACACAGCATACTTATACCTAGTCAGAGATTTTTTTTTCTAATAAAATGTAGGCATAGTACAATAAAGTTGTAATATATCGTAGTAATACATGATTTTTTTTTGATTTTTTATCGTTTGTGTTCTGCTTTTTTTTTTCTTTTTATACTTAAAAAGTAAAAATAAGAAATAGTTCTTATTTCTAATGAAGAATTAAGAATTATTTCTTAATTTTTTTAAACCTTTTTTCCATATTTTCTCCCTTAACCCAATACATCTTCCTTTTTTTCCCTCTTGAATAGATAAAGACATAGAATAAAATAAAATAACAATATATACACATACAAATCTAAGAATCTTATTTTTATATATAAGTACTATTTAAAAAAAAAAAAAGAAGGAAAAACTCAACAATTATTAACAAGGATAGAACTAAATACAGATATTAAATAAATATAATTCAGTATTACGCCGAGATGAAGCGGCTTTATCCATCCTTCCGATGCCAGTATTTCCTTGCTTCCTTTTTATTCCAAGCAATTAGAACTAAACGCCCCTCCTATATCCTAGAAAACCTGCAATTCAAATTCTCTGTCCAAACTCGTATTACCAGGTCCCGTTTATCTGACATCTACCCTCCACCTCACCGAACTGCTGCGTTTGATAAATCGTTTTTTACCCGAGCTGCATATCTCTGGAACTCCATTCTCTCTAACAGTCATGTACCAACCCTTTCCCCGTTTAAATCTCTTATATTTCACTATATTTTGCTTCACAAATCTGACCCATTATTATAATAGTACAGATATTTTGTAATTAACTTTTTGTTTTGTTTTTACTTAGTGAGTTAGTTTTTAATTAAACATTTTTTTTCTTTGTATATAAGTTATAATTAAGTGTGGCCACACTGTTTTATGCCCAATAAATGTTATTATAAAATTAAAATTGCCTTTTTAATTATTCTAAAGGGACCTAGTCCCAAAATAATAAACTAATTTTCAATTTCATTTCATTTCAAATATAATTTGAGAAAAATCATCATATGCATTAAAAAACGATAAAACAAATCGCAGACCATTGACAGGTAAGAATAGAACCATAATTTTTTTTTAATTTTAAATTTGCTAGTTTCAAAAGTTAAAAATTAAATTTTCCAGTCTAAAATAGTATAAAAAAAATTAATATATTCATTAAAAACAAATAAAATATGCAATATATGGATGTCAATCTGGATTATCCCTTTCCTCATTCCATGAATGTTATGGTGGTTGATTCCCATAGAGTCAAGGATTATATTTTCTGCCATCTTTGCTACGTTTTGAATATCGAGCCCAACAAATCACATATTTGTGCAATCATATAAATTACATAAGTATCACACAATTATGCAAAATCACATAAAATGCAATGAAAAAGAATGCAATTTTTTCAGGAGGCGAATGGTTTCAGTCAAATCACCCTATGTTGTCACTTTTCCATTAAATTTAAAAACTGTCAATTTGAGATTAAATTAGTAATATAACTTTTTTATCACACAATATTTTTCTATTGTGTGATAAGAAAGTGATAATAGTGTTAAGTAAATCCGTAGCTTTAAAATTTAATAGAAAAGTGACAAAATAGGGATATCGGACTGAAAGTAATAAATAGCTTGCAAAAAGTTTTTAAATTATTGGTTCTGAGGTGTAAATATATATTTAAGATTGTCCTGCCCTGAGAATGGCCGAATCGGCCGAGACTTTTAAAGAAATATTAAAGAGTGCTGGATACAAATTATAATATTTAATTAATTGTATTTAATAATGATTAAGTTTCAACTCTCCATCTCTAAAATTAAATTTAATTGGTTTTCCCTCTTCGTCATAAACCTGCCGACTGCCCTACAGTATACTTTATTAATGTGGCTCTTACCCCTGTAGAACAGATTCGTTATCTTGGACTACACCTTGACAAACTACTAACCTGGAATCCCCACACAAGACTGAAAAGACAGGAAACTGCACGTAGATTCCGACTATTACAGCACTTACTAGACAAACGGACTAAACTTCCAACTCATTACAAAAGACTGATCTACATGACAATAATAATAAGGCCCATCTGGACGTTCGGAGTTGAGCTTAGGGGCTCCACTATACCTTCGAATTCCTCTCATATCCAATCCTAACAATCTAAAATCCTTCGTAAAATCATCAATCCTCCTTACGTTGTTAAAAAAAAACATTCATAAAGACCTAAATGTTCCTTATGTAACTGATCTAGCCCGAACCCGATATCTTTCCTTCCATTATAAACTCTCTAACCACCCAAACCCACTAATTTCTAATCTTGCTTCCTCTTCTATTCCTGGCAATCCTCCGAGGCGCCTGAAAAGAAGATTGCCTCGTGACCTTATATTGTAAAATGTTTTTAGAGTTCTACCAATGGGTTGTTTCACTACATGCTGTATGACATCATTATGATCTTACTTCAAATTTGCTTGTTGTAGTTCATATACAGTTTTAAATATCAGTAAAAAAAAAAAAAAAAAAATTGTTTTCTAAAACCATCTTTTAAGATGTTAGTCTACACTTGACCCCCTCTTCCTTACTATAATTCGTTAGGTTTGAACCTTTATTAACGGATATGTAATAAATTCGAAATCATAGTTTCCGCCTATAATAAAATACTCGATTTCCCGTCCGTTTTGTTCTTTCATTAACGCCCTATTTTAACTTCGTTTTCTTATTATCTCATACATCTATCCTAAACAAACCTAATCTATATTTATGATTAATTTTCAACCTTTACTAGGTTACTTTTAGGATGACACATAATATGTGGAATCGGTCCGAAAAGCCTAGCAGGAGGAATCGCGTGCTGAGATACAAGGCCCTATAACTAGGTGTCACACGCAAACACTGTTTGCCCGGAGTGGATATCATCCTGCACCCTTCTGTCAGACTAAATTGTTGCTACTGGAGTTATTGCTTTAAATGTGACCTAAAAAATTTTTTTTTATCTATTGCTAGTTATTTATAAATTTAAATTGCATAACGATTTAAAAATCATTAGACAGACATAAGAGGGGCTGATCAAGACTTACATAATAGGATTGTGTTTGATTTAATAATTCGAGTATCGATATTAATTAGCAGAAGCACGACTATAATCAATAATTATTAGATGTCGGCACCAAATCTTTTGGTTCACAAAGTTTAATTTTTATTTTATTATTATTAAGTAAAGGTTTATTTCCAAAAAAACGCAAAACCTAACATGCTTAAAAAGTGAAAATTCTCTACATATACGAGGAAATCAGCGCCCGAAAGTATCTTTTCAAGAAATTGAAATAAAATTTTTTTTTCCTAGTTGTAAACAGGAAAAAAAAAACAGTACTATTTTATAGAAAATGTGTTATATCCCGTAGGATGCGAACAGCTTGCGTGTGCAGAAAATGTTTATGAAATAAATCGCCGTTATTTTCGCTGGCATCACTTTATTTCTTCTCAATATATATTTTAATGGAAAATTTTATTTTTTATTATTTTATAGTGGATTTTTTTAACCCACTCAAAAAATTAGGCTAAGAACGTAATATCGTAGATATCAATGAAACGTTTTTTGGGCGATTGACAAAAAATATAAGATATAACTCGTGGGCTTTTGCCAATTAGTTCCACGCGTTTGGAGTCCAGTAAATCTCAACTTTTTTTTCGAAAGAATGATTTACAGCATTTGATTCGCATGAATTACAATGTTATTATGTGCCAATCAATTTATATGCTTTTGTTTAGAATAAGTAAAAATAATAATTATTACAAAATTGAATTTTAATGTAACAAAAAAATTGCAAAAAAGCACTAACAGTAAAGTAAACAAATTAATTTTTCGAAACATCCATAAAAATAAAGGAATTGGAGAAATTAGTTTTCACCCGATGTACGTCGTTCAAACATGAAAACATTTATAACTCATCAGTTGTTTACTCTAATTCAGCATTATAACAACCGTTTAAAGGTTTATTTTTCGTTCTTCCTACCTATGCCAATAACCTTTAGATTTTATACCTTATTAGGAAGAAAAAATAAGTATAGAATAAAGAAAAACTCCTCGTTTTTTATTGTTATTTTTTGTATGGATCCGGTAATCATTTGCTTATGGTAAATTTATTATTTTTCAATTACGTAGTTTATAGGACCCTAATTTAAATCAATGTTTTGTTTGAATCAGAGAAGTCACGCTGAAGGAAACCGAATATTTTGATTAAAAAAAATAAACTATTTTTTAATTGCAATGAAAACTGGCAATTGGAATGATATGAAAAATATTTTTAAAGCGTAAAAAACGAATATCAATATTATGTAAAAAAATAATCTTCCATATTTTTAGAGTAACGTTGGTCTTTTTTTTTTACCCACTTATGTATTATTTTATTTCAATATGACCCCTTTCCTGGTCATTTCTGACATACAAGAGGAGGAGGGGATTATCTAAAAGATACAACCATATTCTAACCACGGAGGGGAGTCAATGTTTCGTTTCGTGGGACTGCCGTAGAAATAAAAGTCAACACCTCAGGCCGGATTTGAACCTGCGCCGATGCAATCACAATCCAGTCAAAGTTGATGCTATAACTCGCTCGGCAACAGACGGTCCTGCTGCGTCGGTCAGTCCATGTTATTTCGATATTGAAAGCATCGCCAAACGAAGTGTTGCGATTATTATTCCAAAAAAAAAATTAAAAACGCTATATTAGCATTTATCTGCAATATTTATATAACTTTGTGTTTTCAGTTTGGGTTATCTTATAACTGTTAAAGCTTTTAAAATTTGTGTTCAGAACTGACTTCGACTTTAGCTAAGGAATTGAAAATCTTTGTTTTATTATTGAATGCACCATTCAGGTTCGATCAGCTTATTACGCACCCTGAAATGAACTAAAACTATATGAAAAACAAAGAAACATATAAAACTGAATTATCTTTTCCAATAATAATAATAGATAATTATTCATAAAACACACCGTGTGTACGTAAACAGGCAGAAAATATGATTGTTTATAAATGTTTGTTTCATAAAAGACTTTATAGAGAAATGTACTTTGCAATTATGTACTGTGACCTCCTAAAGAAAGTGGATACTCCGAAAGGGAACTAGGGACACTCAAGTCATGGCTATAAAATAAATTCTACTTCGGTACTTTTATACCCTAGCTAAAGAGAGGGCTAGCTTTTAAGGGAACTTTATTCACAATAGGTTCTCCGCCTTCAACAGCGCAAGGAATTATTCAATACCTTTTAAGTTAACTCATTTTAATAAAGACAAACGACCCTTTTAAAATATTTATAAATAAAATGACCCATAATTTGTCATTTGATAGTAATTTGGTACATTTGTCAGCACAGCCAGGGCGAAAATAATGGAAGGCATTAGTTAAGTAATAAACGAATGGTTAATTTTTTCTCCAAAACTAAACTCTGCCTCGAAAGTGACAGTAACATTTTCTAGAATTGATTTTCTCGGGAATAGTGCTAGCGAACTTATTAAACTCAGTACGCCAATGGACAATTAAATGTTCTTTTATACGGCAAAGTCGTTTCCTCTTTGAAAGGCTCTGACAGGGCTTAAATGACAAATTTAAAAAAAAGTTTTTCTTTTAAGTTCCTTTTATTTTTTTTTTTTTGATTAATTTAACTGTTTTTTTTTTTTACCATTATTGACCATAGGTTAATTCTAAATTTTTTAGGATTTGTTTCATTACTTAATTGGGAGGAAGGGAAAATTGGTTTTTTTGGTTTGGACTTGGAAATTCGGAAAAGATTTAATGACACAATGCGTGTTTTGAATTTTGGGCGGTCTCCATTTGGTTGATACAATAGTATGTTTATTGTATTTATTTACATTAGATGGTTTTGTTATGAAGGGCCTCGTTCTTGTTCATTATTGGATATATTTCGTTAGATGATGACCGACTTTCTTTATCATAAGCATAGAACAGTGGATCCCATTTTTTTTTTCTTTTGCGCTAAAAAAATTTCACCGCACCCTTGCCGAGCTAAAAAAAAAAATGAAAAAATGTTCTCACAATCATCCTGAGAGCGGTTTAGTATGTATGCAAATAAGATAAAACAGTGGAAAGTAAATTCGCTGCATATTTGATATTTTCATTTTTATTTTATTTTTTTTTTGTAATATTTGAGAAACTGGCTCTTGCTGCCAGAACCCCTGGCGACATAGAGTGATCGTTCTACGGATGGGTGAGAGGGGAGGTCTGAGATATATATGTTAAATAGGGTAGGGGAAGGCAGGACCTTGTGAAAGACCAGCTGATAGGTAGTGGGTTGGAGAGTTTGTGTTGTTTATTGTGATGAAGAAGGATCTACAGCTGAGGTAGGATTCAAGAATGTGAATGATGTATGGTGGAAAATTGTAGATTGTGAGTTTATGGATGGGCCTTGTCAAAAAGCAAGGCCCAGTTCTTTTTTATGTTGAATGTACGACGACAAGAAGGAACAAATCAGTAGCCTAGTTGAGTTATGGTTGAATGTTGAGGTCTAAATCCAAATTGCTCGTTAGGTAAGATGTGTAGGGATTTATTTTTCGTTAATCTAGGCAATAAGAGTATTTTGAAGATCTTTGATAATATATTTAGCATGCTAATTGGCTTATAATTGCCAATCTTGCTGGAGGACTCTTCTTGAATTTGATGAATAGTTTAACTTTGACTTTTTCTCATTATGATGGGTAATATCTAAAATAGAAAATACATTTATAAACATCTGTCAGGAAAATATTGTTTTGTTTTTTCTTACCGAGGATTAAACGACAATAGTGTGTATGGAATTCCTTAATATTTTTTTTTTTTACAGTTATGAACATTACGTTTGAAATTTTTAGAGCTTAGATCCGAGGAAAAAGAACCTATCGAAGAGAATTATTGCGCTAGGGATTCTACCCTTTCTTTTACAGAGTAAGCATTCGTTTCTCCATATTAACAATATGGCTAGAGAGCGATTCCTGAATATTTCCTCAAAACATGATGAAGTTGATTTGTAGAAAAATATTTTGGACCACTTATGATTTTTGCAATTATTTAGTTGGTTTTCACAAAATAATTTATTCTATTGGAGACAGTTTTATGAGTAAGATTTTTAGTTCTCTTAGGTACTTACCTACTTTCATTTTTACTTACAGTAGCCGTGGCGCACATTTTGGGAATCACTGTTCTAATTGATACTTGGTGGAGGTTTCAGGTGTAATTACGGACATAGCGCAAATGATTACTGTGTTTAAATGTTTAATATTTTCCTCGAATTTGTTAGAAGTTTTATTCGTAGAGTTGATATCAAATTGTTCATAAAGTATTTTCCAAACTAATTTTCAGTTAGCCTTATTTATAGATTATTATTATTGATTTATCATATTAATGTTTATTTCGATATGAGAAAAATTATTTACGTATTAGATTTGGGCTGAATCTATGATAAATGATTGGTAATGGAACTGGGACGAAATTATTTTAGGTTTTTCGGGGCTATGCAATTTAATGTTATACTTTTTTACTAGGAAATTCAATAATATTTTTCAGATTGGAAAGGATGGTCGGAGAGGGGGGGGGTGCGGTCAGCAAAGAAACAACATAAATAAACAAAAAATATTTATTTATGTCGACGTTTCGACCTGAGTTTCAGGTCTTCATTAGGGCGTCTAGCGGAGAGGATTAGCTAAAACTCAATGTGTTTAGTTGATTAGTTAGTTCATTAGCTAAAACTTGAGTTTTAGATAATCCTCTCCGCTAGACGCCCTGATAAAGAACTGAAACTCAGGTCGAAACGTCGACATAAATAAATATTTTTTGTTTATTTATGTTGTTTCTTTGCTGACCGCACCCTCCCCACCCTCGACCATCTTCTACAATCAGTAATCTACGGTCAACTATCTACACCTCATAACAATATTTTTCCATTTTTATTGTTATTGTGGCAGTTTCATTCCTTGTTTTTAAAATTTAGATCACTGAATACAAAATAATAATTTTTAAGATTTAAAAATGCAATTTATCCGTATATAATTTGTATCAGTTCCCATTACCGTTACTATAATATGATAAATTTGAAATTTTACACCAGGAGTCTCAGGGTATTTCAAGTTTTGTATCGGTCTATATGCGTGAGGAAAATAGGAACGCTCCAATATCGTAACGCCTTCGCCCGCTCTGTTTCTTTCCTATATATTTTGTAGCCGGGCAAGGAGAACCTGTCTTGAGGAAACAGTCGGGTCTAACTAACAGATACAAGAGGCGGCTTATTTCCAAAAAGAAATTGTGTAAACTCCGTATCATTCCAATATAGTGTCAGGAATTCTACAACAGTTTTAAATTAGAGTTGTGTAGTGTATATTAAGTACCCTAAGCAACTTAAATAGTATATTATACGATAATAGATAAGATGAGAAATAAGTTATACAGTTTACATTGTTTTTTCTCCGAGATATTATATATCAATCTATTAATCAATCAATGTTAATAATCTATCTATTAAAATTAATACCGTCTTCAGCATTTTGATTTCTAAAATAATATATTAAAATTTATATAATTGAATATACGAACAATAAATTTATTTTCTTAAACAATCTACACTGAAAGGTTCATTATAATTACTAT
Organism: Halyomorpha halys; assembly: GCF_000696795.3. Classification (NCBI taxonomy): domain Eukaryota; kingdom Metazoa; phylum Arthropoda; class Insecta; order Hemiptera; family Pentatomidae; genus Halyomorpha; species Halyomorpha halys. The sequence goes on along the minus strand of NW_027108786.1, from coordinate 60,380 downwards.
GGGTGTACTTTGCCATTTTCTGGAAACGTTTTCTAAAACCATCTAGAGTGGATTTTTGGTGAAGCATGAAAATTATGTGGCTTTCCTTGTGATGTGATTTCTTCGGTCGTCGTTTACTATATTGGATTTCTTAGTTTTTGAATATGTTTAAAACAGTTTTCAAAGTACGCCCAATTCTCTTTGTTACGATTTCTGCATTTTGGAGTAAAAATCCATCCTGTTTTTTTTTAAAATGTTCTTCTGGGCATTTTAAATATTTTCTTTTTTTTAAACAATTTCTCGCAACATAATTAAATTCTTGGCATATGTAGTATTGGGTTTATGAATTTTTTACTGCTGCCCCTATTTCCCACAAGGTTCTTTCCTCCCACTTATGTAATGAATACATATAATCGTGCCAAACAGTATGTGTGACCTACGCCGACGACACTGCAATAATGAGAAACACAGAACCTTTACAGGCCACACAGACATTACATCACTACCTTGATAATATACAAAACTGGTGTATGCAATTGAAATTAAAACTTATCCATGAAAACAGCTGAATTTTAAAATATCAACGTTCGATTTGTATTTTATTTCTGTTAAACACAAATTAATATTCTTTATACATATCCATCCGCCTAACGACTGGAAATATAATAATAAAATACATTTTAAAAATATTTATTTTACAGCAGTAAATTAATGTATTAGAGTTTGCCACGACAGAGCTCATTATGAATTAATACCTAATATAAAATCATTGAAAAAAATTTAATAATCGCCTAAAAAAAGTGTTATTTTTTTTAGAGATAAATTGTTTCTATAGTCAGATATCTTAATCATGCATATTAAGTAACAGCAATAATAATTCCTTCAACATCATATTTTATAAAACTTTGATGATATTACGAAGGAAGTACCCAAAACAAACAGAAAAAAATCATAACATCATTTTTCTCACATTGTAACTTTTTTCGAACTTAAGAACGATGGTTAACTAAATTAACGGAAAATTACCTGACACTGGAGATTTCACCAGGTAAGAAAATAAGGAATTCCTGGTTGTATTAAACTTTAATTCAATGGTTTCACTTCTTAAGGGGGACAGTGGGAAAGGGTGATAGATATTCTAAAATAATGATGACAAAAAAATAAGCTCTTGCTACACTCTGATGATTCCGTTCTGTTTTAAGTTTCCATTTACTCCTGACCTACTTTACAAACTACGAGAGAACCACTAAGATCTAATGTAAATTCAAATATACAATCGATTTTTGAATTGAATTCATTTGTTTTTTTAGTAGTTTTGTTCGGATGAATCAGACATCAGAGCCTTCGTATACTATATTCAATGAATTTCATGAACGGCATAATACCGAAATAGACTAAAGCACATACGATCAGGTATATCGATAAGCAATTAATGATTGGAGAAGGATACGTCAAGGTACCCATTGAATTCGTCTCGGAGGTCAGGAGGTCGAAATATTAGCTAAAATTGGGAAACGGCGTTAATACTCTAACTCAACATGGTTACCAGGCTCATCATTGGATTAGGTGATAAAACTAAAGTAAAATCACCTCTTCTTGTAGTACAAGAGCCCGAGAGAAGAAAAAAGGCAGTTATTTCACTCTAATATCTGATTACTTCAATGAAAACCATATATAATTAATTACTAGTAAAATTGATGAATCTGCCAAGTATAGGTAGGAGGAATAAAAATGGCAACTGATTCGTTAAAAAAGCTTACTTTTTCATTCGGAGCTTTAAAACTTTAAAGCTGATCTTTAAAACTATCTACAATATTAGAAAATCTAAGATAACATCAATTAAAGTAGAGTAAATTTTCTAAAACATGAGTCCTAATAGAGCTATTGAAGTTCAATTGTTTTCAAGATACAATTTTTTAAAAAGAAACCTGTAATAAAAAAAGCATTGAATTATCAGAGATTAGTGACTTTATTTTGAGAAAACAATTCGCCGATGTCTGTACCGATGTCTTTAGCAGTTATATTAAAGCTAATTTAATGTACTATTACGTAGTTTATGACGTTTATCATTGTAGGAGTAATATTTTTTATGATATTTGCTCAAATAAATTGATTTATAGTAGTTCGGATAAAGTTAAATTACCATTATTTTGAGTTCTGGCGGACATTGGTTCCTTAGATATATTTGTAATCAAAAATTTTATCCAAAACAACTAGAGATTAATATTTTGTGAATTTATTTTGGTAAATATCATAAAAAGTACTACTCCTACGAAGATAAACATTAGGAAATATTTTATAGTACATTTAACTTGCTTTAATTCGAGTACCGGTAGACATCTGTTCGTCTCATGGTTTCTGAGATATAGACTTCTCAAAATAAATTTACTAACTACTGATTATTTACGTAATGTTGCTTTTTATAAAGCTATATTTCGGGAACTATTAAACGTATGTCACTATTGAGGTTTATATTTTAGTAATTTTTTTCTACTTTTAATGATGTTCTCTTAGGTTTTGCAGTGTTGTTGGTAATTTTAAAGATATAGCGCTCCGAATGAAAAATTAATTGTTTTTAACGTTTTGAGGCGGCCACCATTTTTTATTAACCCCACCTATACTTGGCAGATTCATCAATTTAGACTAGTAAACTAGTAAATTGGGATGAAATAAATGATTTTTTTTTTCCTCGGCTCTTGTACTATTATGACCGTTGGTAAAGGAAGAGTACTTCTATTGTTAAGTACTAACCATTCTTGATGAGATTCTGTAAACGTCTGATTAAAACATTGATTTTCATCCATTGTGCCTTGGGCTGCCAGTGGCCTCTCCCGAAATAAAAATTATTTAATCACTCCACATTCCTTTATCAATTGACATAAATTCAATACGAGAAAGTGACTTTTGTAACATTGTGATACATTCAAATAATTAAATCACTTACCGTGTCTTACTGTGAATGTACCGCGATATTTTAAAATTATGAAAAATATAACATCACCGAAAAAAAAACGTAGAGAATCACTACTTTAAAAAAACACAATGTATAAATTTACATTGAACGATAGCTTAAATAATTTGGGAGACCATGATATATGGAAAGTTGAGAGGTAAATTTTATAAAATAAAAATATGTATTCGGGAAAATAGAGTCTGTAGATGACATTATTTTTGGAAAGAAGAATGAAAAAATGAAGAAACGTCGTTCTTAGTGGATTGCCGATGTTGAGGCAGTATTGAAGGCGTTGGGAGTCGGCCAAGCAAAGCTTGTTGCAGCTGACAGAGCTGAATGGAACAATCCCAAATGAATCCCAGGTCGTCAATTTAGGTCCAATCAAATAAAAAATACTATAGAGAAAATAATTTTAGTTTGTATTATTTGTAATCACCATAGGTTTAATTCTTGTAGTCAGGTGATCTTTTCTAGAAAATTGAAAAAAAAATGTGACAAATGGACTCTATAAAGAAGCACTTCTAATTAATTGCTTTTTTTCAAAAAGCATTGCTGTAATATTCCATGAATAACCTGTTTTCAATATGAACTTTCTGTTTCGTACCACTTTCCATTTTTGAACCAGCTTGTTCACAGACACACTTCACAGACTATTTGGCCAGAGTAGGTTTAGTGGACTCAGGAAACCTTAAAACATGTATTTCCTTCCAAAACTCAAATTCAAAATTCAAAACACGATTACAATCTCTTACTATATTTTTCAAATATAGATAAGGGAGGGGGGCAAATTTTTAAGGGTGTAAAATTTGAAAAATAGAGACAGAAAAAACGAAGACATAAAAGCGTGTTTGATCTATACCGATAACAATATGTCCACGGTTTTGTTAAACTTATATTCTTGATAATCATTCCTACCTCGAGACATGTGAAATACGAATTTTTAAAGCAACGGAAGAATAAACATATTTTGTTAATAATATTCGCCTTAACTGGTCTTTACAATTTTGTTTTTCGAAAACTTCATGAAAATTGCGGTAACTTTAACAGTATGAAATAAATGAAAGTGAACTATGGATGACTTTGATGATTAAATAAAAGAGAAAAACGGAGAAATAGAGCTTATAAAACTATATAGAAGGGAAAATTTCGGAGACAGTTGAGTGTTCCCGACCTCTCCCGAAAGCTATTATGCTTTATTAAACTATTGTATTCTTAACATGAACAAAGTTGATATTTGTTATTCTTTCCTAAAGATACGAATTTTTATAGGAACAAATAAAAATAAAAATATATTGTTTGAAATTTTCTACTTACACAGGGTAGTAAGTGAATATTGTGTGTCATTCACGAACCTTATTAGATAAGGTCTTACAGAATTAAGACAGCACATTAGACGAGCAAATCAGGTGCCGAATCTTTAGTATATAGTTCGAAATGAAAATCAAATTACAGTTTTCAATTATTTGTTCGCTTAAGAAATGAAGTTATCATGAGTATGTAAAAATGAAAAAGTCGAATTTTAATCGATAAAACTCAGTATCAGGGTAATAATAAAGTAAATTGAGAGTCTG
>NW_027108786.1:46205-54911 GCF_000696795.3 Halyomorpha halys | reverse complement strand
AAAAAAAAAAAAAAAAGTGTTTTGGACAAAATACAAAAGATATATACGTTTGGCTTACAGAGCTGAGAACTTATTGTTAGATCTTTTGGCGCCCTGACCTCCCAGCTCCACCTCTGTTTATCTTGGTCATTGTTTTCCGCTTTGATTCATGTTACTCGGTAATATATTTGTTTACTCTGTTTATCCATCTCAGCTCTGGTTGGGCACGTTGTTTCTCGCTCAGTTGATATTGCATTCACGATTGTGTTGAGATAGGCCCCTAATAAATAATGTAAAAGGGCCAATGAATCATTGTAATTACGTGTCATTGTGACCTAAGAATAAACTAAAACATCGAAGATAAATAAAACATAATTTGTACAAGCAACTAATATTTCTGAAAATATTAATATCATGGTAAATTTTAAATCAGGTTCTAAAGGTCTTAGTTATTCTGAGGTTTTGAGTAAATTAACATGCAGTTGATTGGTAATTGTCAATAATTTTCTTGTCATAAATTATCAATAATTTATTGATCAAAGATGTAAAGGTAAAGAATAAAAAAATTTAAACAACAAGAATCAAGATGAATGGGTTCGATTGCTTACAATTTATAAAAATGTATATACGAATAAGAATGGTTTTTAAATTATGTTAATCTAGGAGTAAAAGATAAAAAAAATATTAAATTCATAAAAAGAAAGGATAAAAGTACTGTAATCAGCTGATAACTGAGTCCTAATCTGGTGAAGGTAGGTTTTGTGATAATTGTGAATCTGTGTAATGAAGAAAATTGTTATATAATTAATATTGAGGCCATTATATATATATTTTAACATTTTCTTTGTAGAATGTCGATCTATAGTAATTCTAGTAATAGAACATTAATATATAGTGGCACTGTGAAATGGGAACTATTGCTAACATGCTGGTCATGTGTCTATCGGGATAGCTGGCCCATAGAATTACTTTTTCTATATATTTAGTAATAAATAAGTTTTTCTTATCCCTTCAGATATAATAAAAAAAGTTGAGAAAAATAACTTGACGGTATAAGTTTCTAACTTGTCTGAATGTATAGCCTTTATCTATATACAGAATAAAGCTGACTCTGTCGAAAGAAGAAAGATGAATTAATCAAATAGCGAGCGGAAGCTCGGACAGCTAAGATAAGCCAAAGCTGTCGAGCCGCGAGTTATATAGTCGAGCTCTGAGGGGAGTAGCTAGGCAAGTGGGGGCTTCCACAGATCTTATTAACGATAGTACCCTTCCCTCTGGAAAGATACTTTTGTCAACCACTTCCCTTAAAATTTTCTCTATAGCAGGAAATTTCATATAACTAGACCCCATAACGAGCCGAGAAACTGATATTGATGTCAAATGTTCCAACTTAAGGTAGCTTAATAATTTTAATGTGCGTGTAATAAAAAAGATCATATGTTATTACGTCTCCTGGTCATTTTAAATCTTTTTTTTTCTTTATTAAATATTTATTTATTGCTATTTACAACTGTACATTATAATACATTTAGTAAATCTGATTGGTCTAAGTTAAATTGGAGTGTTACAGGCGTGTAGAGAAACTACCCATTGGTAGCACTCTAATGACATTTTACATTACCTGGTCTCGTGGCCATCTTCTTTTCAGGCGCCTCGGAGGATTGTCAGAAATGGAAGAGGATGCAAGATTAGAAACTAGGGGGTTTGAGTGGTTAGAGAGTTTATAATGGAAGGAGTGATATCTGGTTCGTGCTAGATCGGTTACATAGGAAACATTATGCCTTTATGTATGATTTTATTTGGGACAAAGTAAGGAGCATTGAGGATTTTGGATTGTAAGGATTGAATACGAGAGGAATTCGAAGGTTTAGTGGAGCCCCAAAGCTCAACTCCATATGTCCAGATTGGCCTTATTACAGTCATGTAGACCAGTCTTTTGTAATGTGCTAAAAGTTTAGACCGTTTGTCTAGTAAGTGCTGTAATAGTCGAAATCGTCGTGCAGTTCCCTGTCTTTTCAGTCTGGTGTGAGGATTCCAGGTTATTCGTCTGTCGAAATGTAGTCCAAGCTAGCGGATCTGTTCGACAGGGGTAAGAGTAACATCATTAAATGAAACTGTAGAGCAGTCAGTAGGTTTACGACGAAGGGTAAAGGTGATTTGATGGGATTTGTTGGAATGTATCTTAATCCACCAATTACGACACCAATCTTCGAGGGCTGTGATATGGGATTGGAGATTTTGTGATACAATTAATGGGTTATTATTAACAGCGAGCACACATGTGTCATCGGCATACGTGGTGAGGAAAGTGTTAGGATTGGTTGGAATGTCAGCTGTATAGACGGTGTCGAGGATGGGACCAAGGATACTACCTTGACACCAGCGGACTGAGAATGAGAGGGATGAATAGGAACCATTGTGGTTTACTTGAAAAAAATGTATCAATGAGAAAGGAACGAATGATGAGAAAGTATGTAGTAGGTAGGATTTTACGGAGTTTGTAAAGCAGTCCCGGGTGCCAGACTCAATCAAAAGCCTGTTCTACATCGAACAGAAGAAAGATATTGCCAAACTTTACGTGTTTTTCACGTGTTAAAGACATTAAGATTAACACATTCACCAAAGAATATTCGCTCTCTGTCAAAAGGATCACCCAGCAAGCTACAGAGGTTGTGAAATCTACAAAAATTTGCAGAAGGTGAGGATTACAATGGTTGGGACGAGGAGTTGGTTGGAGCAGGTGGACGAGTTGGAACTGGGAGTGGATGTGGTGGCGGCAATTTTACCCGTAAGGGTAGATGATAGGGAGCATTTTGATGACGTGAAGGTTGAGGCTGAAGATGAGTGTTCAGGGGCTTAGGTTGAGAAGTCTGAGGCCCCTGACTTCGAGGCTGGCTTTTCTTGATTGTGATCTCGGAGAAAGTCCGGGTTGAGTCTTGAGATCGATCTTGAGTTTTTGAACCAGACTGCTGCGATTCGGTGACATGAGCTGGTGGTTTCAAGTTTGGATTTCCAAATTTTGAGTTTCAGGCGGCAGGGAACGAGTATATTCCGAGCTTTTTGATGCTATGAAGTGTGACCTCACCTTCTGCAAATTTTTGTAGAATTCACAACCTCTGTAGCTTGCTGGGTGATCTTTTTGACAGAGAGCGCATTTTGCCGGTTCATCCTGAGGTTTCAGGCCGGTTTCTGAGGCGTGAGGGCCAGCACATTTAATGCACCTATCCTGGTGATGGCAATAGGGGGTGAAGAACGCAGGGTATATTTCTTACATTGCGGCCAATTTCTTCTAGGCCTGCTTTGATAGCGTCTGTAGAAGTAGTTGAGTGAAGACCCCTTAAAACCACTCTGTATGCCTTGTCTTGTTTTAATTAGTAGCAGTGAAAGCCGAAGTTTCGTTGGGTCAAATAATTGACGAGATTTTTATAATGTTCCTTGGTGGATGTGTTAATCTTAATGTCTTTAACACGTGAAAAACACGTAAAGTTTGGCAATTTCTTGACCTAGCGAAATAAAATTTTCAATTTTACTTACAAAAATTGGAGATGGTTCAGTTTCAGAAAATCCTTGAGGCTCTGGAGTATTGTTAGGTGGATTTTTTACACTATTGGAATTATTGCTGGCTAAGGTTGAAGGTGTAATTATTTCAGGTTTCGTGGCTGCAGTGGCCTGACTGTTTGATTCAGTTCCCTTTTTGGATTTAGCTGGTTTATTTATTTTTTTTGTTAGGTGAACTGCCCGCCGATCCGGGGGCAGCATTTCTGTGCCGCTTTGGAAGGTTTAATCTCTTTAAATACTGTGAATCTGTCTCACTTATTTCAGACATCGCGGCCTCTTCTTCGGAGTCCTCACTAGATATATTCCTGTCCGAGTTCATATTTAAAAAGAAAATGACTATTTGAAATTACGAAAAAAAATAGGAACATAAACAAATTATTTTAGAAAGAAAATAAACTATGTACAAAATTACATAAAATTATTAAATAAAACATTCCTCAAATAATTAAATTAAAAGTTCCTGATGTATATAATAATAATAAAAAAAAATTGTCTGTGGATTCGAACTCGGGACCCAACGGTGATCGTATTGAGGTACACAGAACCTTGGCCATGAAATATAGTCTTAAGATAAGACCCCTAGGGGAATTACCTATCACTAGAGCTGTCACCAGTAGTTGAATGCCAATTATTATTTGATAATTTCCAATAGAAAATCACGCACCTCCACTATATGAGTGTATCAAAATGTTCATCTATTTATAAACTCAAGCTATGTGCAGTCTGAGGACTGGATTTGAGCTTTATCCCATTTGACTCTGTAACAATTGCAGAGCGGTGTGGACATTTTAAATCTAAGTCTATGTTATTACTTTTTTATATATACTTATCATTTTACATTATATTTTTATTTTATTTTTTCATTTTTATATAATTTTTTTAGAGTGGTACCAATGGGGAGTTTCTCTACACGCCTGTAACACACCAATTTAACTGAGATCAAATTTACTAAATGTATTATAATGTGCAGTTATAAATAGCAATAATTAAATAAAAAATATACAATTTTTCGCTTATCTTTACTTAATTTTTTAAGGACGTGACGGTGACGGTCGTGCTGGTTGGGGCGCAGGTCCCAGTGCGCTCGGTTCGGAACGTTGTGGGTTCGATTCCCACCTGGGGCAGTTAAATATTCATTTTTTGGCGGTCCCGAAGAATGAATCTTGACACTCCCACCTTGGTTAGTACGCAGCGGCAACCTAGGTAGCCGTCAGGGGTTGGCCAAAAGGACCCACTAGGCCCACTTGCCGGACTTGTTCCCCCCACCAAATACCAGTACCAGTACCATTACTTAATTTTTTAACCCCACCTTGGTTTCACTTCTTTTTATCTTATTATTTTACTCTTTTAACATATTTTTAGCGGTTTTGTACATTTTTTCGGCCCTCGTTAGGCCTTGTAAAGTGGGACGAAACGTCGAAAAATAAATATTTGTTAAATTTTCCTTCCTTTTTGACCATACCTCCGACCATCTCTTTCATATTCTACAATATATTTCATTTTAATATCTTTTCTTTCTTTTACAAGCTCATAAACGTCCTTTAACTAATTTCTTATTTGAAAAAATTAATACTCATGTTCATTAGTATTTCTCAGTTAATGGGTTTTTATGCACCTTTAATATGACCATAACAGTTAATTAGGAACATTTTAGTTACAATGAGTCATATCTAGACAACAACCTTAAATCTCAAGACATGACAAACAACTTATAAATGCAAGTAAACTCTGAAATATTGGTTTCTATATTCTGTATAGAACCTTGAAATCAATACAAAAAAAAAACAATCATTAAATCATACCTACCCTTCGCCAAAAACCACATCCTGACCCTTTTTACCCCTTAATAGCGACTCCCTCCACGTCGGCTACCAATCACTAATGTGGCTTGTTGCTATTTTTTCAAGTATCTCATAATAGGGGAACTGCATAAATAAATTATTTCGATGTATAAATAAAATCTACTTTGAACTAATAAATTACCGAGAAAATGTTTAAAAGTAATAATACGCATGAAGGCAATAGCAGTCTAACTACTAATATAATAGTTTTGATGAGGTTTCAACTCCTGGAGTAACTATACTAGTTCAGAAACAAGATTCTAGGAATCCTATGATGCAAATTAAGAGAATCTACGGAGTATAACTTGATTGCTTAATGACGGCGTCAAACAACTGCCATACTGGGCAAAGTCCTATAAGTGGTAGTTAAAACTTAATTCGTTTCAATTATTAAAAGACTTCGAAAGCGCATTATCTCGGTTAATTGCATGACAAGACATTAAACAGACATAAATTGAAGGATCCATTAAAAAGAATAGCTGTTGAGGATAGAGGAAGCAGGCCATCAAAACTTCTGCACTCTAGATTGGAGCAACACTTTACAGTCTAATGATGTGGATTTAGTTAAGAGGTTGTAAAAACAGTATTAAAAACTCATCCTGCTAGAAGTCACTGACGAACTGACTTCAAACTTTATTATTTCTCTTAGGCATTGAGTGCCGAACAAAAACTATTCTATCGGAAATGCCCTTTCGGTAAACGATGAGTTGCATACTTGATCACCCAATTGTTAATGATGTCAGAAATGTTTGGTTTAATTTCTCATTGCTCATCGCCATAGTTTCATGAAAAGATGCAGTCGATTCAGAAATTTATTTATTTATTTTTTTTTAATAATTTATTTATTGTTATTTACAACTGTATTAAAATATATACAACAAGTAAATTTGCTGTAGGTGACATAGTGATATGAGACAAACGTGTGGAGCATCTACCCATTGATAGAACTCCAATAACATTTCTAGAGGAGAAGATCCCGAGGCCATCTTCTTTTCAGACGCCTAGGAGGATTATTAGGTAATGAAGGAGAAGTCCGGTTAGAAACAAGTGGATTTGGGTGGTTGGGAAGTTTATCATGGACGGAATGGTATCTGGTTCTGGCCAAATCGGCAACATATGGAACATTAAGGTCCTGATGCATGACTTGATTTGAGAGAAAATTTAGATTCGAAAAATAGAGTAGCTACGTGAATACAGATGTGGTGGTAATCTAGTAAAAAAAAACATATATTAAAGGGTCATATCCATCATCATAGTTGAAACAAATAAAAATCACTTCAATTATAAATCTTCATTCTGCATCATTCTGTACGAAGGACAGGTGATTAACTGCCTTACCCTTGTTCAGACATATTAATGTAACCTTTTTTTGTTTTTTCAAAACTTTATATATTGAAAGATATTAAAATATGCTACAACGTTGTTGAGCAATAGGTACTAGTGATAACTAGTAACATCCATACTAAAATAATATAAAATAAGAATAAATGAAAAAAAATACACTCGTATATACAATATTTACAAGAGTAACCTAGCACAAAATTTTTACTTTCAATTACCTATTATATATAATACACAGGAAGGGAAAATATTGTGATCGTTAAAAATTTCTAATTCATGTTTTGGACGAATTTTAAGGTCCTCCTTAGTCCAAATAATCAAAATTTGCAAAATGGTTTGTGTGTGAATAGCTCGAAAACGACAAGTCATATGAAACTGAAATTACATATTTATTAATAATAATTATACCTGATATGACAACAAATGTTTCGATAAAATCGATCGACCTGAAGTGCAACTTTATAAGATCAATTTTTACATTTTTTTTTTTTTTTACATTTTCTCAAAAAGGGCTCGAACGATTTTGATTAAACTTTGCATTGCAATGATAATTTAAATGATATTTAATATCAGCTAGGTTTTATCCTCGTTGAAGTGGTCTGACAAGGCTTAGATGAGGAATTTTTAAAAATCTTCCTCTAAAATACCTTTAGTTTTGTTTATTTGAAAAAAAACAATGAGTAAATAAAAGAAAAATTAAGTAATTTTATAAATAAATAAAGGAGAATAGAGGGGGAAAAACAGAGACATCCGATTAAAACGGAAAAAGCCGAGAAAAAAAATTCCCGATCACATTACGGTTTCGTTGTATTTTGTTAAACTGTTTTGTTCTTAGGAGGAATACAATTTTTTATTCACCATACCCATTTAGAAAAACCGTGTTTTAGAATTTTTATAGCAACAGAAAAAAAAAAATGTTTTGTTCATAAATTTCGTAAGTAAACGTTGTGTTAGATGTTTTTATTATTTGTTAATTTCATTAATCACTAATTAAGAATGGTAGAGAGAGCAAGACTTTTCCTATATCAGGTGGAGGGGAATAAATTGGATCAGATCAATTATGGTATACCAAGTAAGTAGATATTCAAACTAAAGTTATTCATTTTTATGCACATATTAATTTTCTTATTCTGTTAAATATATATTAAAGTAAATTTTGTTAATTGTTGTCAATCATCTTCAACTGAATTCGACACAATCAACTCATTTATAACAAACTAGCCAGCCCTAATACACTTTAAGGATGTATGGGTAATATTTAGCTCACACTAAATTACCGAAATCAATAAAAATGATGGTTGTAAGGAATTTTTTCATAGATTTTTGATGAACTACTTTATTCGCTAAATAGCTTTAATGAGCCACACATTCCCTGTATCTTGTCTTTTGTCTCCTTAGAAATGCTGTTAATTATAATTAATTTAGTATGTGAGGATACCAAAAGTAAACTTGTGAGAATCTTATGGTGATAAAGAAATAACTAGTCAACGTTTCACATATTTAGGTATTGTCAGAACTGGAAACATCAGTAAAACATTAGATCACATTAATGCTAAATGGAAATAGCACATCTCACTCCAATAGCCTGATACAGACTGAACAGAGGCAGTACGACACTCCAAGGCAGTTGATGCGCTTTCAAGTATACGTTGAAAAACCATCTTGAAACGATGTACTGTATCTTAACTGTTGATTTGAATCCAGTATCAAGGAATCTGGACAAACGAATCACTTGGAATTTTCATAGAAGACTGAAAAGACAGACTCTGCTCGTCGATTCTGTTACAACACTTACTAGACAAACGGTCTAATGTTTCAACGAAATTTTAAAAAAACTCATTTATATATGACTATAATAAGGCCTATCAGGACTGACGGAGCTGAGCTTTGGGGCTCCACTAAGCCATTGAATTCCTCTCGTATCCAATCCTTAATCAAAAATCTTTCATAAAACCCTTAACACTTTACACTTTGTCACAAATCAAGT
>NW_027108786.1:41800-45310 GCF_000696795.3 Halyomorpha halys | reverse complement strand
ATTTCATAATGAATTTTAAAAATTGTTTGTTCTTTGTCCATTCTTCCAAAACAGGAGTAGGGGCGGACCGCGGATGGTTCAATTTCTGGCTTAAATAAGTGGTTTAGATTGTGATATTACTACTCAGGCACAGGTGCGAATCCGGCCTGGGGGGGGGAGGGGATCGACTTGGAGTTCTATCAATGAGTATATTCTCAACATGACTATATCATGCCGTTGTAAAAATAAAATAAAATTGTACATGTTATTAATACAGTTGTAAATGACAATAAATAAATTAAAAAAAAAATTGTATCAACGATAACCAGCAGCAGTTTTGAGTCTTCAAATGCAATGCATATACAAGAGGTTTCCAGTTTTTTTTGTTGTTGTTTTTTTTCAATTTAGTTTAAATATTATAGTCATCACAAATGCTGAAATCAGAAATATATTATTTCCTAATAAACAATTTCTTACAATTGCTAAAGATCTCAATGAGAAAAATATAGCAGGACCAGTATGTCGGGCCACTTAAGACAGCAATAAATATCTATTTGGACTTTATACGCTCTATTCCTGAGGCTAAGTGAAACACGTACTGTATCATTTTGTTATATTACCCTCGAACAAATGTCCAGATTTGGGCCACCGAAAAATAACAAACAAAACAAGAAAATAGAACCTAGTCGTTTATGTGAGATAAAGATGATACGAAACAAAAATAGAATTTATATAAACAACTAGCTGACCCGGCAATGCTTCGCTATTGGTATATTTGAGGACGTATATAGATTTAATGATCAAAATTAATAGTTTGATCAATTTAACTAATTAGTATTATTTTAATGGATTAAAATTAGACATTTACGTATATTTTATTATGATTTGGTAATATAAATTAAACCAATATTTGCGATGACATTAGTTTTTAGCACCTCAAAAAACCCTTTAGGGAATCATTGTCTTATTCTTCGGAAAGAGACGAATCTGTACCAGTGTTAGAACTATATAGTGTATTATACAAAAAAAATTTAATGTCGATATTCTAAATAAAAAAAAGAAAACGTATTTTTCCAATTTCAGGCGCTTTTTAAATATTGATCGACTTTACTATTTTAAAGTTTCCTCTTCCTGTTTTAAGTAAATATTTTAAAAGTGATATAGGATTGTTGCTCCGTGAGGGTACGGCCGGGAAGGATAGCTTTTAGTTTTTATATAAAATGCAATCAATTAATATGTATTTTACTGTTGGTGGCTTATTATTTTTTTAAAAATCATTCATAACATTATGTTCTCTTTTAAATGATTTATGTGGCAATGTTTGATAGATAAATTAAAATGAATAATAAATCATATTGCTTAAAAAAATTTTTAAAATTTTCCCTTGCAATGCAAGGGTGTTGGGAAACATATCGCAGTTTTAATTCCCATATCATACTTCACACACATATCACACTTCCCATGTAGGAAATAGATTAATTAGAGTCTTAGCCATATCCACCCTTATACTATGTTACCCCACTTAAAAATACCACCTTTACAATAAAAAATACAAATACTTGGATACTGCGTCAACTATGAAAAGGTTAACTTCGTAACATTTACCTTGAAAAACGAATATTTCTTGTGAAATTAATCCAAATTTGCCATATAAGAGGGTTTGGAAAATAGTTGATTAGTTCCGTTGGAATCTGCATTAGTAAGATACGGCGATTTCTTGGTCGTATTCCGTGATTCAACTAGTTATTAATTTATTAATGTTTAAATTATAATTAAAACATGTAGGAAGAAGTGGTCATTCGATTGTTATTATGAGGATTAGAAATCGATTTTGTTTTCACTTAATCTTTTCTATATGCATTTTTATATTTTCGCAATATTTTAAACATTGTTAATATTTCACAGTTCCTACCTTTTCATAACATATTCTTCTTATAAATACATATTTTATTGCCTATTTTCCTTACCATTTCGTAAATTTGTTTAATTAGTTGAATATAAAATGTTTATAATAAAAAAAAATTGATTTATAGATAAGAATATAACATACAGCTCTCAATTACTTAATGATATACCTAAAATAAATACTTAATGTTTTAAAATTTTATATTGTTTATACTGTAAAAACTCGCTTCAACTGACCAAATATTTTTAATTTTACAACGTATAAAAACAATCAAAGGCAAAAATATATTAGGTTTATAGGGCGAACATCCAGTAAATGGCCATCTTCGCCCAGATTTAAAGTTGAAAAAATGGGAAAAGTAGAACTACCATAGCAATTAAATGTGTTTTTTAAAACTTCTTTATAAGAAACAAAAAGTTATAAATTTTGTTTTTTAAATTTTTGTGTAGTTCATTTTACCTTATTACTAGTTATTTATTCATCTAGTTAGTTATTACCATCCATTCATGGCCTTTTTTTTTTTTTTTTATCAGAATGAGTATAAATTCATTTCGTTGTTACGGAATATTTTTTATCACTGATAATATATACTGTGATATATATTAAAGAAATAATATTTTAATTATTACTCTAAAAATGTTCGATTCTGAAACATAATTAAATTTGAATTTCTCGACCGATATTCAGAATGCCTCCTTACTGAGATATCATATCATCGGTTTTGCAGTCCTGTGTGTAAAAGTATATATCGCAACAGACTGTGGTAAAAATAATGTTATATCCGAAAATTTCAGACGCAGTTATCATAACTACCTAAAGCATGGTTTCTCTGATATTTGATATACAATTTTAGTTAGATAATATATATTAGGTTTTTGATTTTTTTTCTCGGGAAACTAAAATGGGTTCGAAGTTAACCTGGAATCGATATTGCAGTTAAAAAAAAATGAAAAATGAGACAACTCCAAAAGGAGAAAAAATGGTGTTATGGAAACCGGGCCCATTTATCGCAACACACATCCTTAGCAACGGCCTAGAAAGAGTAAATTGAGAAAGTTTGTCAATTCAGTAGCCAGTTTTTGTTCGGGCGACAAATCAATAATGCGATACCTATTATTTAAAAGTGAGTCTCATGTAACGGACAACTTTCATGACCTGATATTAAACCAAAAATACACCTCCAAAATAAAGCATAAAATATTTTCTTTTATATCTTAAACATCAGTAGAACGATACAATTTTTTTTAAATTTATTTATTGCTATTTACAACTATATTTACATTCAAATACATCAAGTAAATTTGATATAAGATCAAAATGGAGTAATTCCGGCCATGTAGAGAAACTACTCATTGGTAGCACTCTAATCATATTTCTGAAATAGAAAATCTCGTGGCCATTTTCTTTTCAAGCGCCGCGGAGGATTCTCTGGAATAGCAGAAGCAAGGTTAGAAACTCGAGGGTTTTGATGGTAATGGAAATATTGATATCTGGTTCGGTTACAAATGGAATATTAAAATCTTTATAGATTTTATTTGAGACAAAGTAAGGAGCATTAAGGATTTTACGAAGGATTTTGGACTGTAAGGATTGTATGCGGGAAGAATTTGATGGTTTGGTGGAGC
>NW_027108786.1:37635-40605 GCF_000696795.3 Halyomorpha halys | reverse complement strand
CTGTGATTATGTGGTTGGAATCAAGGATAGGGTACAGGCGTTTTAAGATGAGTTTCTCAAGGATTTTGCCCATGATAGGTAACAAAGAGATAGGACGGTAGGAGGATGGGTATTCAGGCGGCTTTTGAGGTTTGGGAATCATTTTGATCATGGATAATTTCCATGGGTCAATATATGGTGTTAAATTTATAAAACCAATTTTAAATTCTTTTATTATATTTATTTTAAGTATATAAATGATTTATAAGTTATAATTAAAAGTCTAAAAGTGAATTGAATTACCTAACTTGGTAATTTTTAAGGACTTTATTTATTTATTGAATTTCTTTTTACCGCCAGTTAATCTGTTAAACTTATTAAGCGGGGCTCTGCCATGCGTGCCTTTATCTTCTAAAACACACAAAAAAAAATCTAAAATGCTTATATGCTCATAACAAACTGAGATGTAGGATTCTATATAAAAAAAGTTTAAATTAAATATATTTTAAGTTAAAGTTTAATTATTTCTCAAAGCATTGACACATTTTTATAATAAATAAATTATAGATCATAATACACTTTTTAACTACAAAACTCCTAGAAAGAAAGAAAGTTCACCACTTTAAATAAATAGGATTAAAAATTTAAGAGAAAATTGTTGAATAATATCCAACTATAGGATTAAGAGGCAATTAAAACTATTCAGTGAAGCGGTTTAGATTTATCTAATTTCCTTACTACCCCTCAGAAGAGTTTCTTAATGAGAGTTTTTTCTTTTTGTATGGGATAAAATATTATCTGACCAAAGAGAAAAGGAAGAATAACTTCCAGAATTTATTTTGATATGCTTTGCATGATATTGCTGGCAAGACTTTTGTCTATGATTTTTTTAAATTACTTAATTTATTCGGAAATTAAATATGAGTACTCAATAAGCCACTAGATAAATAATTTAGGACGAATTATTTTTATAGCCATATATCTTAAATTACCGAAAAGTAAAAATATTTTTACATGTTTCTCTGACTTGCTATCGCTCTATTAAAAAAAAATAAAAATCATGAATTAGGGAGATTAGGCTGAATTCAAACCAAAAATTCTATGAATAAGGCTTTGGTGCCTACAAGATACAATGACCGATCCCCTGAAATGAAAAAGTAGGTAGTCATATGTCTACAAGTGATGTTATTATCACGAAAATGTGCATCATCTCATCTAATCAACATTTGTTTGGATCGTCTGTGTGAACAGAGAAGGTATCTGACATCTTTAATTATTTACTTTAAATTTAATTATTTCTGCTTTAGAGCACAAACACTGCCGCTCGATACAATATCAAGTTTAAGAACAAAGACTATCGCAAGAAAATCATAAATTGTAGCATAAATCTTCATTGCGCAAGATATATTGATTATTTGTGACAGATGCCTCAGGAAGTCAGAAATACAAGTTCAGGTGCTGGGTGAATGCCCCAAGGATTCCCACCTCATGAAAAGTCGGCACCATAGGATCAAATTCGATGAAGTTCCATAGAGAAAAGGATTTTATCTACTTTGTCGAGGTATATTGCATTGACACCGGTATATTCGAGAGACGAAGGTTTCGTAATACTGGAGAAACGGCACTGGTTTTGGATCTGATGGTGAGATTCCAGAGAAATGACCTAGATTAGGCGGGTGGAGTGGAAAGAAAAAGGATAGATTACCAGAAATACACCCTTTTCCAACAATACAAATTTCGCGTGACCTTCAGAGAGAGAGTTAACCGTGAGAGAATTTTGGTTTGGATCTCCCAGAACAATAAAAAAAAAGGGGGGAGGGTTATAAATATTTTATACATTTGTTCGAGATTGGTAGTTTTATTAACAATAACAATACTTATCCAAATTGTCCTAAACTACTTTATTAAAACATAATTAAATGTCCAACGTTTCAGCCATCATCAAGTGCAATTTAAGGAATTCAAATTAAGGTATACAAATTATAATTAATAACGTTTTTATACTTATATAATAAGTTAATAATTAAAGCTGTTATTTCATTAGATTCTCCATGATGATGACCGGATTGACAGAAACATTAGACGTGTAATTATGTTCAAATAAAGAAGATTGGGACAATTTTGATGATTTTTGTTATTATTGATATATAAGGGCTTTATAAAAGTAACAAGGCGTTAGAATTGGAGATATTTGTGAACTTGGACGGAAATATTTTTTTCAGACTAACACTTACTTAGTAACTGACTGAACAGACTAACACTTACGTAATAAGTAATTACGTTGCCCCAATAGAAAATATCAATTTAGTTTTACAGTTAAGATTCGGTTATCCTTAAACTTATATTAACCTTGAATTGTACGCGCTGAGAGCTCATAGCCGTATATGGACATTTAATTCAAGTGAGCTGCGAATTCATGACAGAAACTCGCGGGCTTGAATAGTCTGAAACATAAAAATTGGAAATCTGTTGAGCCGTTCGTTCAAGAAAAACCTTACATATTCAGGAACAGACAGACTAAAATTGTTTTCTCAATATGTTAAGCTCGAATTGTCCTAAAAATTCTTTGAATATCACTTGAACAGACTAAACAAATTTGATACAATCAGCTTCAGGGTTTTGAGCTAGACTCGTTTAAATATATATAATTAATGTATATTAATATGAAAGGCTTGAATAATTTGAGCCATCAATAATAAGAATCCAGCAAACCGTTCGCTCTACAGTTGCATAAGTATTAAGGTGCTTTTGCCTCTCAAAAGATTTGGCCCCATACCTAATTCCTACCCTATCTCAAAAATGGTTTATTTTTGGGCCTCTTAAGTTCATTGTTCCCGCACTTGAGTATTGATGCCTGCGTCAAATTCTTTAAAACCCAATATGATTGCGTTTTAATCGATCGGCTGACTTACCTCTATCAGAGTTTTAAACCTCTCACTTATTTGAACAACTTGTATTAAAGTTTTACTAAAAACTTAAGAATCAAAATTG
>NW_027108786.1:23248-37015 GCF_000696795.3 Halyomorpha halys | reverse complement strand
AGAAAATGTTGTCACTGAAATATTCCATTATTGCATAAAATTCGGTGGGGTCGCGCATCACATAACCTTCATTTACCACCCTGAAAGGCTAAAATCCATTTATATTCTTATTTTAGTCATTTTAAAATAAAAAATCTATTTTATAAAGTTGTATGTGTCCTTAATTACTTGTGTCCTGCCTATCTCAATCTCTTTTCCTTCATATCATGAGATATTGAATGACCAATCTCTGTAGCAGTTCACTGTTAGGTCTCATCCATGCGTTGAGGCTCTTATGGTAACCTGTAGATACACCTCCCCCTCCCCGTATGTCGAGAATCACCAGGAAGGGAGTGTCATAAAAAAGTTGAGACTTAATAATTAATTGTACCGACATTAATGTTGTAAGTAGTGATGAAAAGTAAGAAAATACTTATGAATAACAATAAAAGAAAGGAAATTTTAACTTATATTCAAGATTAGAATATGGCAGGTTGTTTTAATCTGGGCTGAAATATCTCCATCATATAATTTTAGAAGAACAATGAACTGGATAATGGGCTAACTGCTGGAAACGTTATAATAAATTAATGTAATTTAATCTGAAAAAAAAAAATACAAGTTGAAAGCTATGGGTTCACAAGAGATTTGGGAATTATGTTTAAACTACAGGATTGTTGTTCATTATAGCTAACCCGTGGTTTTCAACTGAAATACTGAAAGTTATTGTGGAAAAGTAATGGTTATTAAAACAGAGAATTAGAGAGGGGATTTGAAATTGGCGTTATAAACCCGCCTCGGACAACAAAAGACTCACGAACGAGTGTGAAAAAAAAAACTCGTTTTGAACATTACTTCTTCCTTGTCTACCTAGGACATGACTTGGAAACTCTTCTTTTATATTTAAAATTCAGAAAGGATGAAAGTATTTTAAACTGCATTTCTATTCTAAACTTTTTATTTGTCTGGATCTTCCTCTCCTTACAGCTTCTATTAGAAACTTCTGCAGAGACGGGATGATTACAGAATCCAGTCACGGCGTGTTGGCTATTACATTTGCGGTGATGTACATCGCTTATAACCAAATCAATATTACCGTCACGAAATGGTCAAATTTACATGAATAATAATGATGTTCTACACCACACCTTATGTACACATTGTGATAAGTTTATATTTACGTTGAAATTTTAAACTTTCATCGCAAATGTTTTATTTTGTATATCCATTAATCTTCTACGCCGGAAAGGTTCAAATCATATCAAATAGATATTTAGCGATTTCTTCTTTCCAAATTCCTTCATTTTAAAATTATTTACACTAAACCTCCGCACTCTGTCATCAGATTAATATAAATTGGAAATTAATGTAATATTAATATAATAATAAAAACCTATTTAAAATTTTTTATTTAAATATTAGTTGAAAATTTTTAAATATAATTTACCCATTTTAACAACAATATTCTGTCTTTTCCTGGCTTCGTATGTCTAAAATCCATAAATTTTATTTCGTCGATTTTTTTTAACTATAACTAGTGATTTCCCGAAATATTTTATAGTTTAAAAAAAATGCGAGATTAAATTTATAGATTTTAGACATAGAGAGCCAGGAAGAGACAGGATATTATTGTTATAACAGGATAAATTATGTAAAACAATTTTAAAACTATTTAAATAATAATTGTCAAATAGGTTTTTATAATTATATTATTGTTGCTTTGTTTTTTGAAATTGAAGAAGTACCGTGAAGGCCTCCGAAATGTCGTTGTAGTTAAAATAAAGAAATATTTGCAAAAAATCAATAAATATTAAAATTTTTATTTTATTTTTTTTTTTTGTAATGTAAGAGTTAAATTAAATATATAGAAAAATAAATATAACGCACATTCTATTCATTATTGAAGTTATAATAACAAGAAGATAAATATAATACATATATGAAAGTAAATTTTCGTTATTAGATTTTGTTATCTAAAAGTTTGGAATAATCATAGCTTTTATTATTACTTTTTATTTTTATAAATTTAAGTTTAACATTTAAACATCAGTTTATCTCGGTTTATGTTCGAAGAGTACAAAGCCTTAAGTTTCCAAAGAACAGTAAATAATTTACATAAGGACTGAAAAAATAAGATGACTTAAGCGGAGGTTCCTCACTGACGGTGATTATGATATTGGCTGCGACAGCTGTAATGTAACGCTTAACTGACATTCACTATCGTACTATTAGAGTTAACGTAGTAGTGGCAGTACTATCAAACTATCTGCGCACGCGCGACGAATTTGCGCGACAGATATCTGTAATGTGGAACCTCAGCAACAGATTCAAACAAGAAATTGCACTATAAAGGACATGACATTGGGAAAGTAACAGTTATTATCTATAACTGACTAACATATTACCGTGTTGTGTATCTTTGTTTCTACGTTAAATGACTGATGGACAGTACTCGATCCTTTTTTCGGATGATAATTTTGAACACTGTCAAGAAAATAGTACAAGTATTCTCAACGTCCACTCTTCCTATTGGCTAAGTGACGGGAATTTCAAAATAAATTAATTTTTTTGTAACAAGTTATGAGGAAGTTATTATATAATAATAAAAACTCTTCCCATGAACTTTCCATTACATTAACAGGAAATATCAGAGAGTTAGTATTTCCTCGAAGGTTACTGAATTTTCGAGAAGCTGGGAAACCCCCTTCTTATGTGGTACTACCTTATCTCTGGAGAGTGGGAGTATGGCCGCTTTATCATTTCTCCCATCGTCCAATTTATATTCAAGATCATGTCGTGTATTACAAAGTTATTTTCCTATTCCCTCAATACAATATATTCTTTAAGGGCGAATAAAGGAATCCATCGTTAATAGGACTTCGGCCATGAAATATAAAAAAATAAATACATTATGGAATAATTCAAGATAAAAATAGCCTTTCCGCTCTCGAACATTTCAAAAATTGAAAACAGGATATTTATGAAGCAAAATTATTTCATATTTGTAACAAATATTGTTGTGATAAAGTAAAATATAATAGTGTAAATTGACTGTGATTAAAAGTTTTAATTTAATACGAAGAATTGACAAAATGGGGTAATTTTGGACTGAGATTTTTGACCGGGCAGAATAGTCTATATAATATAATCTAGTTTTTTACAGTTGATATGATTCTAAATTTGTATTTAAGATTGTCCTCGAGGATGGCAGAATTGGCCGAAACGTTGGTCATATAAAAAAATATAGATTGTTTTGAGACTTAAATTGGATGAAATTTGTTTCGTTTAAACAATACATAATCGAATTTATTTTTAAACAGAATTAGAAATAGTTAAAGCACACAAGGGAGCAGTAGGTTGAATATAATGCAGTTTTTCAAAATTTCACTTTTCTCCTCTTCTGTATAACGCATAAATAAAACATTCCATCACACCGATATTTCACAGATCGGATTGAACAATAAATGGATAAAACAATGCTTATTTGTAAGATATGACAGGCAACATTAATTACTAAGTACTTGCATTAAAAAACCATCACAAATAACGAAGAAAGGAGAAATCAGGGTTAATTAGTATATATTTAAGTTTTAATTTTTTTGTGATACATGTAGTAAATTTTATTTAGTTCCTGAAAGAATACTTCCTTGGCATTTAATTTGTGTAGGAAAAATTATTTAGAAGAGGTGGTCTGTAGTCCAAAAAAAGGTTTTTTCCTTTATTGATGCGTTTTCTGTCACTCTCCATCAATTACTACGACTTTGTATGTTAATATTAATTTTACTAAAATCTGTGGCTTTCCACTAGTTTATATATATTAATATAAATTCTTATTAATAGCACTCTTAAAACAATGTCTAGTTTGTGAGGCTCAGTAGATTGAGGTGGGCAGGGCATGTTGATGTTGCTCGGATGGCAGAGAGTGATCTGCCAAGGAAAATAGTGACCGAGGTACTACGTAGAGTAAGACGCAGAGGAAGACCCCCCTTCGATGGAGTGATGGAGTGATGGTGTGAGTGGTGATGCCATGACCATGATGGGAGTGAAGAAGTGGATGACGGCCGCACAGGATCGCAGGAGGCCAAGACTCGTTGTGGAGCCAACTTAATAATAATAATAATAATAAAATCTTACTTCCTGGGATTTGTTTTTAATCTAAGAAAAAATAGTTCTAGTATTTTCTCCTTTAGTTGGTTATCAAATTCTTTCTTAGTTTTTATTTATCCAATTTTCATTAATATTAAGGATTATAGATCGTTAATTATTGAACATAATTCATAAACAAAATTATAGGTGTTTTGGAGAAAAAAAATTGTGAAATTTTAGTATTAAAGCCCTTTCAGGCAGCTTCAATGAAGTAAGGACCTTGCTAATATTTAAAATCATTTAATTAGACCGATTTTGATATACCGAATTTAATCAAAATCGTTACAGTCTTTTTATAGACAATTATATAAAGTGGCATAGATTTTATTGAAGTTTCTAAAATATTTTAGGGATATATCTGCATAATATGTTATATCAGTATCAATACGACTTTTTGATTTAGAATGTTGATCATATATATACACACATTCAGTACTACCCTTCCACAGTGTAATACCTAACGGTGGATCTATAGAGGGTGGGAAATAGGTGTAGAGAGGTTTTAGAGGGTGAAAATCCCACACACGGACAGGTATGGACCTATCCGCGTCATTAGAAGATTTCCACTTCCCCTAGTAAAAAAAAAAAAAACACGTACACTGTTCGATGTTTACTTAGGGCACCCTAAAATGTGTATTTTTGTCTAAAACTCGGGATAACATAGAGGTATATTTTTTCGTATAAAAGTAAATGAAAATAAAATAGAATAACTGAATTTTCTCAACTAAATAAGGTGTTTCGGAAAAAGAGCAGCCACTGATTATAGCGAAGAGAACTGATTTTTTTAAAACTTTTTTTGAAGAATAAATTTCAATGCACATTATAACTATTCGTTGGTATAACTGTCTAATCATAAAATGCACCTCATCAAAAATAGTTCATAAAATATCATTTATGTACAACAATAAAAAACA
Organism: Halyomorpha halys; assembly: GCF_000696795.3. Classification (NCBI taxonomy): domain Eukaryota; kingdom Metazoa; phylum Arthropoda; class Insecta; order Hemiptera; family Pentatomidae; genus Halyomorpha; species Halyomorpha halys. Next base: position 31,976 of record NW_027108786.1, on the reverse strand, counting down.
TCCATAAAAATGTTGGAGTATATAAATAATGCTCTCTTAACGTCAAGGTAACGCAAAAAAAGCTTAATGCTTAGTTTTAAACGTTATTAATGAATTAAAATTATTCATTAGTTGGTTAGAAAATTATATACTCTAATTGGAGGCTTGGGGTGTTGAGGGTTCAAACCACCCATTAGCCCAGGCCACAGTTCGAAACTCCAACCGCGAATAGTATCCCTTCACGCCCACACTACTACGTAATCTCGGGAATATATTTCAGAATAGTTAATTTTAGTCATTCATGGGCAAACATCGATTCTCATCACTATCGGACATTTTCTCGACAGGAAAATTTTCCTGCACGGCAGATTCGCTACCAGAGATTTCCTTTCGAGATTCAATTCAAACCCCCATGAAAGACTGTAGCCATTAAAAAGTTTTCACTACTTCAAAGTTTACTGCGCAAAGGATTTTCAGCCCCCACTTATTTCATTCCTATTAATCCGAAACCCTCTATGCAAAATCATCTATGTTATCACATTAGCGATTAAATTATTTATCTTGGGATTTGAATTTCAAGATATAAAAAAAAATAATATTTTGCTAATTCACTAAACAAAAGCAACAAACGAATTCATAAGGGCTACAGTCTGCTTTCATGCTTGCTTTGGAAAGAAAAACAAAAAAGTTTTTAAATGATTTTTTTTAACCAAAAAGTTACTTTATGTTAAATATAAAGCAGTAAGTAAATAAGAAAAAAACAATTAAGTAAAGAAATTCTAAACTGCAGCGTAGTAACACATTCCATGAAAACAAATATAATTTGACTTTCTACATGTCAATATATTATTTACAATTTACTTTGTTCATAAATATTAGAGACATTAATTTATAATAAAGTGATTGCTAATCGAAAATTCTTGACAAATTATCTACATAGTCATGTAACACAACACCAGACAAATGTTAGTTGATTTTAAAATAAAACAGTTAAATAAAGAAACTGTAGGGTAGTAAACTAAACAAAATTTTCTTTAAAAAAAAAAATTTGATTTAATTCATGTCAATATATTATGTATTATTTAATTCATTCATACTTATTGGATATAATAATCTATAATAAAGTGATTGCTAATCGAAAAATTACCGACATGGTCTATAAAACACAATTTCACAAAAATTATAGTTGTTATTCAAATAAAACTATTCATATTTATTGGAGACAATAATCTATAATAAAGTGATTGCTAATAAAAAATTCTTGAAAAATTACCGACATGGTCTAAAAAACACAATTTCACAAACACAACTCATGAAGTGTCAGGAGTGATAAAAAAAACACTTGATTGGAGACAATAATCTATAATAAAGTGATTGCTAATCGAAAATTCTTGAAAAATGATCAATGTTCAGGGAACCACCCCCCCCCCCTCCCAGATCAAATTCAGTTCAGTCATATATATAAGGCACTGATAGCTCATGTGCTGCTCTGTGTTGGCCGAGTTGACCAACGGCCATTACTTTGAAAACTAGAGGAGCGAAGAGACGAACCGCCATCTTCACTCTCAAAGGTTAAAGGAATTCTTCTACTCTTAAACTCTTCACTAACCAAATAGAGTAGAAGAGACCAAGGATCTGCTGGCCCTTCGAGAGACAGAGGAGAATGGGATAGTAAAATTAGTACCAGGACCATCATCTCACAACAACAGCAAGAAGAAATGTAACAGCTTAATGTATATTTATTAGACTATAGTCCATTCTATATAAATTTTAATAGTGTTTAAATATATTTTTTGTCACAATATACAGTCCACTCATTAAACATCAGAACCAGTGTTATAATCATCAATAACTGCTTACTCTGTGGTTACCCCAGACTGCAGTCATTGAACAATCAACATAGCTTATAAGACAAAATTTTAGTTGATTGCTAATTGCATATAACGATATGTCGATTCAATTTAAATTTTATTTACTTTTTCAAATTATTTATTTTGGTACTATTTGATATTTTTATATATTGTATAAATATATTTTTAATTAATTCCTTTATTGTTGGTATTCTCCTCCACTGGGACAAATTGAAATATTTCAAAATGAAAACTATCCATTTCTATATACATAAACAAACTCAATTTTGTAGAAACTTCGATATAAAATAATAAAAATTAAAATATAAAAGTACACTTTTCTTTCATATTAATCAGTTAATTGAATGTATTTTTCAATTTAAAACTTTAAATATTATAACGTTTTTTTTATTATAAAAGTAAGGAATTGAAAAAAAAATTAATTGCAATCAGAAGGAAGTTTATTGAAGTGGATTAAAGTGGAAACATTTTTACACAAATAATCGTTTGCTTGTCTCTAATACAAAATCTAAATATTCACTAATTAATTTTAAATGTTGTAAACAAGACAATCCTATCCTGGGTAAACAGTGATTTCAAACCAACGAGTGCGGTAAAACATTTCAACAGTAAAAAGACAATGTAATTCGACAGGAAGGAACTCTTGGGTGGTTTGGAACTCTGCCTAAACTTTTTTTTTGTTTCCGCTTTACAATTTTCCAGCAGCGGTTTTTCATATTTTCCTTTTGAGCATATTACACATATTCAGATATGCAGTGGATTTAATCCAGGAATACATCTAAATTACTTTTTTCCTAAAACAATTTATAAAAACCTTAAGAAAATTAATTTAATATTTTGACTTCTTTTGACTAGACAACGCTGTAGAGTTTGGTGATTATTTTAATCAAACAAAATGCAAAGTATATTTATAAGGTTGGGAAGAAGACGGGGTTTAGTTGGCATAGATTTCGTTTTTCGACTTTATTTTATTTTCGATACGTAAATTAAAATTTTGCAAATGTCAGATTACTTCGGCTGCTTTCAATTTGTACAGCAATCATTGTATAAAAAGCATCTTCAGTGACCCGAAAGAAGGGTTTTTCCGAAGGTGCCAACTAAGCCCTGGGGTCAGTTGGCACAGCAGAAGAGAAGGAGAATGAGGATCAGTCGTAATTAAAAAAAATTAAATAAATTATATTGTTTTTCTACTTTTTCAAATTTTTAACATCATTAAAAGAAAAATTTGAACCAAGAATATAACAAAAATTGTGTTGAAGCTTTATGTATGCAGCCAATAAAGTTGGCGGACTTCAGATAGTTCGGATTTATGAGTTTTAATTAACTTTTATACCTAACATTGTCCTCATTTTCCGAATATCTTCAGTATTTATGGTGCTTTATCATTGATGTTACAGAAAAAATCGATTAAAAATTAAATTAACCCAACAAAAACTATGTGTATAAAGTATTCTGTGGGTTAATTAAATTGAATTAATAAATTTTAAAATTAAGATTAAATTTAGTATAGAATTTTAAAATCAGCTGGTATATTATATACAGTATTCAATTTTTGAGAACATTTGTTCTGTTTAAATGGACAATAGACCTTAAACGTTATCAAGCTTAAATAAATAAATAATGTCATGAATAAATGTTACTTACTACAACTTGATATATTAATTGATAAAACATTTTACGAGTTTTATTTTTTGTTTTTATTCTTACATTTCTTTCATACCCCTTATGTTTTTAATTTATTCTGTACTACTTATTTTCAAATTTTTGAACTTGAAAAAAAATATATGAAGCCCTACCGACTAATGGATATATATTTTTTAGTTAATTTAGCAAATGGTGAATATTTGTCATATATTTTTCGAATTCACATCATAAATACTATGATTGGTTATCATATATTATAAGATTAATTTGGCCGGAATGACTTCCTGATTTAAAGATACTATAAAACGTCCTAACCAAAAAAAGAAATGATAGTGATTTTAAATTTATTAGAACAATCTAAAAGTATGAAAGAGTTCAGGGCTTCCATAATTAATAATATCTAATTAGGAAAAATACTTAAATAAAAGTGGGTAAATGAGAGAGCTTTTAAATAATTTGAGGTCCATGTTCACTTGTAGGGACAATGACTTGGGGTGTTTTCACATGGTCCGGCAAATGTCACAGTCGAATCCGACATTATCTGCAGTCGGACACGCCCCCTGGATACGTCGGGTTTGGGATCAAACACTCATTTAATATTGCGCAGAAAGCATTTTTCTGTGTTTGAACCACAATTTACTGCAGTTGGAAACCACCTTAACAGATATCTTTTAACTGTTTTATTTGTGTCTTCATTTCAGTGTATGGGCAATTGCCTTTTAAACTAGGTTTAAATAAAACTGCCTTTTAAGTTTTTTATCAAGCAAGGATGGGAAACAAGTTTTTTTTAAATCTTGATGCTAGTGTCAATTTTTGAGGAAACATTGTAACCTACATAACAATTTCTGATGCTTCTTATTTCGTCACTGCCTTAACTCCATTCAAAAATAATCACTTTAAAATTTAACAGTAGATTTCGAGCTTTGTCTCCAACAAACTGTAAATTAGAATAATTTTTGATATTTTCTTTTATTGTGAGCCTAGGCATTACATTGTTCTCATATAAGTTAGTTTTATTGATTATACAGCTTATGAAAGCTTGAGTTTGGGGCTTAGGATCCAATTCTTGTAAGTCTCTCAGTTCTGAAAAATGACAGCAAATTTTATTTTAATTTTCAGTATTACAATTGAGTTCTCTTAGAGTGTAATATATATTTTAAGTTGAAATAACCTAAACCTTTCATAACCTTCTAAGTTAAAATATTTTTCATTTCAAGGATAGATTCTCGATCAGCCAGAACAAGCTCCTATTATTTTTGTATGCTTTTGAAGAAATTAATTTTTTTTATAATTTGTTACGTTGAATTTATTCAATTTTAATTAATTAAAATAAATTACTAGTTACAATTTAAGTTATAAGGCCTTTTACTTTATTTATTTTTTTATTTTATTACCTTGAAACTTACATAGGAAATCTCCAATCCTGTCTAAAAAATTGGTGTTTGGTTGCTCTGATATAAGTTTTCCAGCATATTATCGAAAAATAAAATGATATTATTTTTTTTAGTAATATCATTATGCAATAGGAAACATTGCATGAAATTTTCGGGTCACAAACTTCTCTGATATTTACATAAAGTATATTTTTTACTAAAAGTCATTGAATGTTAGTTTTATTTCATTGTAATTTATTTATGACATTCAGAAATTTTAAAGTAATCAGGAAGATCTGTCTAGAAATGGGTCTTGTGTAATCTAGCCCGCCAGAGATTACGGTGTCCAGCCATTTTGAAACTAAAATGGCTGCTGAACCCTTTAATGTATAATCACGGCAAAGAGAGATCCACTTGAAATATTTTCCATCTTAATATCATTAAAAGAACTTTATATTTTATGTTTATAATCAATAACTCCCTAAATATTTTTTAAAGTATATATATTTTTTCGTCAATATTTGCTATAAGAAATAAAGTTAAATAACACTTGAAAAAAAAAAATTGAAGAAAACAAAATATCACATATTATGTATCAATCATAATTTATTGTTGTAATTTATGATTTTCAAAGTTTTTATTATTTTGGTTTAGATTAAAAAAAAACACAACATTTATTTATTAAATAGAATTCACAATGGGAACAAGATCATTATACATTACTTAGGAAATTTACATGTGTCCGCCTGTCGAGAAATTCAATATTAACATTATTAGCATTTAACATTTGACATGATTGAATTATGATAAAATATATTGTTTCATGATTTTATTAAAATATTGAAGAGTAAAACTGAGGATATATGAAATCCTATTTATGGTACAATTATTTTTCAATTGAACTTATTAAAAAAAATCCTATACAACTTAACGAGATTTTAACAAGCAGTAAAAAAAATAAACCATAGCGGGTCAGGGATTTATTACTTTGTGAGTACTAATTCTAGGTCAGCTGTTGTGCTAGGAGGAGATTTGATCAGAATAACGATCAACCGGCAGATTCTTCCAACAATTAAAGAGCCACCTATTTAGGGGCTGGGTGTGCCCCAGGAGGGTTTTCCGGTACCAAGGTTGAATCACGTCTGTTATAACAGAATTAATGATTATCTATAAGTTTTGAAGGTATTAATTAACATCAAATATACATACTACGTGACAAAAAAAAATTTTAAAAACTTTTTTTATTCTCCATCACCTTTTTAAACCGAACTTAGAAATATACTTACAGTTATAAATAATATTGTAATATACTCATTTTACGTAGATACAAAATATAAAGTGCTTCCAGCGCTATATAATTGCATTTATATTTTTCTCCGACCACAGCTTTTCTTCAAAACTAATGGGCTGATTTTTCACCGATTTGGTGCCGAAGACATCCCATATTGTGAGTCGACATTACCATCGCCAAATCTTTAAATGTTTATTTCTCTCCCACGAGTTACGAGAACTTCTTTTGACTTCTGTTTATTCTATGTTAATTAAAAAAAAATCGAATAAAGTAAAAAAAAAACGTGAAACATGAGCTTGAGATTTTAAAAGATGACCAACCTATACTCTAGCTATGGTGGGGGCCCAAGTTTTTCATTTTGTGTGACTGCTCTGAAATGAAAAACTCCAACCTCAGGCCGGATTTTAACCGGCGCCACCCTCAGTTCACAGGCTGCTAGGACCTGCACGTCAACCACCTGAGCTAAGAACAGCCCACCACTAGCGGATTTGTCTGTGCATGAATTTTCGGCAAGCAGTATTATCAATATTATATCTCAATCATCTGATTTACTCCTTGAGTGATATTATGTACATACCCTTCAAGAACTGAATTAAGCTGGAACACATATTTCAAACCTATTCGTTTAGTAGAATCACTGCGATATCACTACGAATTCGGCCATCGTACATACAATTCTCCAAAGTTGTGTATTTATATACATACACACACACACACACACACACACACATATATATACATTGGAGGTTCGGAAGTACCTAAAAAGATAGCTACATTATGTAATATGCAAACGAAGGGACTTTCCGACGATAGAACTGAGTAGCTGCAGAAGAGAAACTTTTTACCCTTGGGTGTCATCCATATGGAGGACCGTAGCTTCTAACCCCTCCTGGAAAATGTTATGGTGAATCACTTACAGCAAAAATTTCATGAGACTCCATCTAATGCTGTCATGTATTATTAACCAAGGTTTTTCTTTCGCCATTTAAATGAGAATTATAATGATGCACGAACAAGACGGTCAAATAAGAAAAAATAGCTAACGGCCCCAAAAAAATATTTATGGGGAAATTAAAGTTAGATTTATGGAATATTCTTTATTCGAATATTTTTACTAGCTTTCATTATGGAGTCGGTGGTGGTTACCTTAAAAATTCATTATGGAGTCGGTGTTGGTTATTCACCTTAAAAAGCAAAAATCAAAAAAAAAAAAAAAATGAAAGAAATATTAAATGTATACAAAAATAATAATGAAAAATTAATAAAAAAAAAAAATGGTGGAAAAGCTGTGAATGTGCATAAAAAACAATATAAATTTTATGTACATCCCTCTTAGTGAAAACTCTTACCTATTTAGAAATTTACATTTTTAGTTAATTTAAGGGTGGGAGGGAGAAAGGGACGGAGAAAGAGTATCACTATGCATCTATACAGTATATGTATGATAGGGATCTATTGACTGAGCTCTAACGAAACATAAATATTATGAATGATAATACTCAATCACCCCGTCACTTCTGTTGAGTGGTACAATTGTAAATCCAAAGTTTCAAGACTAATATTGATACACCAAACTTTACCAGAACAGCTACGAATATTAAGTGTTGTTTTGAAGTTACAATAGGAATACATTTCTTAAGTATTTATTCAATACATTTTAATGCCGAGGCTATATCAATTTTTTCGCAATGAGAGGAAATAGCACGTGTTTAAATTCGATTTTTTTTTTTTTATGTAAAAGTAAATAAAAAATATTTCCTACCTTTTTTTTTCTAATTTTAATCATATTCATTATTTGTCTAATATGAACTCTGTTATTCATTTTAGAAGAATACAGAATGTTAATTACAGGTTGGTTTGGAAACAGAACAGATGTTATAGCGTAGCCACTCTGTTTTTTTACCTCTATTCAGAATTTAAAAAAAATATCAGTTACCTTGCTACAGTTTTCTTTTTTTAAAAATGTATGAGATATTTTATATATATATTTTTATTAGAGAAATTTTTACTATATTGTTAATATTAGATTTTTTCTTCTACTATTCTCGCTTTTTCTCTTTTCTCGTCCATTAAGAAAGCACTAGATGTAATTTTATCATCATTACGCGTAGTTATTCTTTTACTTTTTCTCTGATTTAAAAAAATATATATATATCCTAAAACATATCTTTAAAAAAAATATCCTAAAAAATATCTTTAAAAAAAAATTCCCCTCCATCTAGAAGAAAAGTGCCTCAATATAACCTTGCTTTTGTTATTTAGTATATTTCATAAAAACTTGAAAGCTTAATGAAGAAATTGTATGGATTAAATATTAAAAAATCCATAATTATTGAGAAAGACGAAAATGACAATAGAACATTAGGTCATATAAAGTACTATAGTTGTAATGATATAAAAGGTTTATGGAAAGGCATAAAAAGGCCATTAAAGAATTATGATGTAGAAGAAATTTTCTTCTGTTTTAAAAGAAGTAATGCTTAATAATTAAGCGGATTTGTCTGTGCATGAATTTTCGGCAAGCAGTATTATCAATATTATATCTCAATCATCTGATTTACTCCTTGAGT
>NW_027108786.1:22382-23198 GCF_000696795.3 Halyomorpha halys | reverse complement strand
TAAATATTAATAATAAAAAATTATTAAAGTGAAACAAAATACTCAATAAATTGTAAATTTCAATATGGATTGGTTTTTAAAATTTCATGTATTAGTTGTCGAGCAATGTATGTATATAAAACGAAGCAATATAAATATAGACACAGGACCCAAAGAAAACAATATTAATCTAATACGTTATTAAAAAAAATCGTGGGTTTGAGAATGTATAAGTTATTCATAAGGAAGAATTTTAAAAGCAATTCATATTTCATTAAATATTAATTATACAGCAAATTATAAAGAACTAAACCGCTACTATTCTGTGATTTTGATTAAAATTAGTATTATGTAGTTAATTAGTAGATGTTAATAAAATATTTTTACATACTAAATAAATTATTAATAAGATCGTAAAAGATGAATTAATTAAAAATTATAAACATTTGATATGACATGAATGGTTCAATTTCATGATTTATATATATATGAATAATAATGATAATAAATAATGAATTTAGAAGTAAAAAAAATAAAATGGTATAATTTGACTAAAAATGAATTAAGCACTGTAATTAGTTTATAACAGAGTCCTAACTATTGAAGGTAGGTTTTGTAGATATTAGTGGTCATCATTTTAATTTGTTAGGAAGAAATGTTTTATAATTACTCGTAATATTGATGCATTAAAATTATACAGTGTTGTAAGTAGACAGTTCTTTTCATAATATTTTAAAAGAAACGATTTTTATATTAATTTTATATACATTTTTATTTAATTATTGTTGACTTGTGAAATTAGCCTTTATTGGAAAAAAAACCGTGCCCGTGTAGGCC
>NW_027108786.1:3740-21792 GCF_000696795.3 Halyomorpha halys | reverse complement strand
AATTGCAACACCTCCCGCTGCATTTGAATCAGAATCAGAGTTATTATTTTTTCGAGCTATACACTCATAATCTTTAATTTCTAATGGTTCACTTGTATCTCGCATCCACGTTTCAGTCAATACCAGGTAATCCGATTGTGGGAGCACTGTGTCTGTTTCGATATCTTTGCTTCCGTTACGGGACACTTTTTCTAACATGGCATCCCGCAAAATGATTTATAAGACGTTGTCATGTCAAAAAATATTGTTATAATCATTTTGCTTGAACGAATAAAATAACATGTGATTTTATACGACATTGTTAAGAAATCCATGGAAATTATGAAAGCTGTTTTTCGTTACGGGACACTTTTTCTAACATGGCATCCCGCAAAATGATTTATAAGACGTTGTCACGTCAAAATCTACTTCCGTTACGGGACACTTTTTCTAACATGGCATCCCGCAAAATGATTTATAAGACGTTGTCACGTCAAAAAAAATATTAGTGAACGTAAAAAATCAATTATAAGATTTGTTAATAGAAATAGTAAAGATATATGACGGAGAGGAAATAAAGTATCTTGTAAGTAAAAGATCATTGTTATTAAAGTTAACCAATTAAAAAAAACTTCCTTCCTGTTTAACATGGATAACCAGTTGAATCAGAATAATGGTGAGAAAGAATCTCTATTGTAAACTTAGTTTCACTTCTAAAGACTTACATGTTTAAAATAGTATTTTACACATTAAATATTTATTTTTCACTAAAAGGAATGGTAATTTTAGTGAATTGTCAAATTTTTGGCTGAAAATATTTTATATGTTTAGGAGATAAAATTTTGAATCACAAAAATTAAGAAAAAAAACATCTGATTTGAACTCATTTTGCAACAAACCTCAAAATAATTAATATAAACGTAAATTTTTTAAACAAGGAATTTTATCTAGAAGTGGAAATGTTATAGTCCAGTAGGACAGTAGGATGCTAAAAAAGAAAATCGTGAATAATTCAAGATTTTATGAAATACAATACTTTTGGGTATCTAGCGGCTTGAAAGCCCTCTTCAATTAGTTCCAACAAAGACAAATTTTATTTGAGTTTGAAAAAAATGTTGTATAATTTACTATTTAGAAATGCCTGACATGAATTTTTTTTATTATTGCTTCCTATTAAACAAAAAACTAACTTAAAAATCACAAATTATTAAATATTTTCTCCTTTTGTAAGTAGAATTGGACCGTCATTTAAATGGATTTTTTTGCTAATTTGAGTTTTACTTTAACCCACTTAAATATTTCTAAAGACTTACGGGACACCTTAACTACACTTTGCATAAATAAGTAGAATTGCAAATATTAAACAGAAATAAACTAGTTAATTGTTAAATGTAGTCTATATCAATAAAAAAAAATAAGAGATAAAAATTGTGCACTTGCGATCCAATCAGTCATGAACTACTCTGTAAGAGTGGAACACAATAGAGCTTTATGGTTCACAGGGCATCATGCATTAGGAGAATATGGTATAGATTGCAATCCCAAATTCAAAGTGCTGAATATCCTTTATAAAGTCATAAATAATATTATAAGGTTATTTATAAATATTACTTAATATCCAACATGCTGTAGATTTGACCCCAAATAGATAGAACATGCCCAAATTAATCCTCTAGTATATATCCTACCTTTCCAATCTATTCCCGATAACCATCAGAGGCGCCTGAAGAAAATGGCTACGGGAGCTCCTAGAATAGTAATTATAGTGCTACCAATAGGTGTTTCTTTTTTATTTGTGAACTTTCAATATATTACAAAAACAAAGTTTAATGAAAATGTTAATTAAAGGATCTTCTAGAGAGAACCACTTTATTTATAAAAGCAGTGGCGCCCAACTGGGTTAGATTGCTACACACGCAGCATACTAAGACCAGTTGGACAATTGCTTATTATTCTTATGTTCTATAGGCGTATACAGTAAATATTAAAATACATAATGGTAGTACATGATTTTTTTCTTGTTGTTTTAGTTTTTTAATATTTTTCTTTTTCTATATATTCAGCTTTTTTTTTTTAACCTATATATCTAATTTTCTCCTAGGACAATAAATAGTAAAAGTTTTACGTAAAGAAACAATAGATAGATAGATATAGATATGGTCATGCACAATTATATTAAATGTAAATCTAAAAAAAAAATACTCGATATACGTGCATTAAAAAAAAATAATAAATGGAGAAAATGATAATGATGGGGGGATGCTGTTAGCAAATAAACAAATAATTATTTATATGTGCCGACGTTTCGACCTTAATTTCAGGTCTTGATCAGGGAGTATAGGCAGAGATTCGGATTTCTAGAGATTCATAAGGATTTTTATAATTATAAACATTTAAAAATAAGGGCAAATGAATATAAAAATAACAAATAGAAAATATAATAAATGTGTACAATACATATTAAATGTCATATGTCACTGCGATCGCATAGGTAGTAATCAAACAGCACATATACTAGAACATTTCTCAATTTTTTTTTTTTCGGCCAAGACTCCCGTTGGCGTTCTATACTGCCTAACCGTGGTTGGGGGTCAAGTTTTTCGTTTTGTGTGACCACCAGGCAATGAAAAAAGTCAACCTAGGTCGGATTTAAACCGGTACCGCCAGCAGAACTCAGAATGTTAAGACTGTGCCTAACCAACTGAGCTACGGACAGCCCTTCTGAATATATGGTATTTTCAAAAATTAGTTGGTTTTTCTTTTATGTTTTGGTGTGAAGAGTCGTGTCTGGGTTTTTAGACTGTTGGTTTGAGGTGTGATGCAAAATTTTTAACATTTTTTATTTAACTATTCCAGCAATTATTTTGTAACCATTACGGAACTTTGACTGTTTTATATAAAAAGAGTTTCAAATCTCAATAATAAAATAAAATTTTTAAAAAATTTGAAGGCAGTGGGTTATTTTTGTTTGCATATTGAATATTTTCTATTTAAATTCAGGATTTACCCAGCGTGAATATACAATCAGGATACAGGGATGGTACCATTTCCCGTCGACAAGAGCTACATAAATCTGGAGGGCTAGACATGCCTTGGAATTCGCTCATTATACTACAGGCATCAATCATTCGTTAGAACGGAGAATCTCCTGCCTGTCCAGCGGCCTCAGGTGTCCCTATGAATCGTAGGATATCAACAAACAACTGTATAATATAAACTTGATAACATAAATTACTCAATATCGTCGAGTAAAATTGTTGTAATAAATTAAATAATTACATAAAAGGCAAAAAAAATAAAATCGTTCTCTGATAAAATAAAAATGTTTTAACTAGCTAAATTTTTCTTTTGTAGAAACTAAAACTATATTTCTTTGATTGTTCGTAAATAACAACAAAGCAACGAATTTAACCGGATAGTTAAATTATGCTTGTTAAATTTTTAAAGTCAATAAAGTTTTCAATGATTCCTAACCAAAATGAGCTATAGTTAACCGTTATACTATTCTTTTTTGTTAAGTTGATTGTTTCTAATAATCATCTATTATTAAGTATATGTTTACTGCCTAGGATAAATCGAATTGAACTTCTGTTGTAATTTAATGTTTCATAAAGGGTGTGGTAGAAGTGAGATTTTTAGTTGTTTTCATAGTTTGAGTATAGTTGGTTTTGCCATTTCTATTTTTTTAACCATTTTGAAGTAACTGCAAACATTTTATAAGACTTCATCTAGTACTGTCGTGTATTAAAAACCAAGGTCCTATTTTTGCCATTTAAATGACAATTATAATGATGCACCAACAAGACAGTCATATAAGAAAAAGAAGCTAACGTCCTCATAACAATGTAAATGGGAAAATTAAAGTTCGAAATATGGAGTAACCTTTATTCGATCTAACGTTTTAACTAGCGTTCATTATGCAGTCGTTAATGGTTATTCATCTAAAAAAGCAAGAAACAAAAAAAATAATAAAATGTTAGAAATATTGAATTAAAACAAAATTTTTAAAGAAAATATAATTTTAAAAAAGCTAATATAAATCTCAGTATAATTTAGGCAATTTACCTTTAAATTTATTTTTATTTTCCCATAAAGCCTTTTTGCTTGTTACATTAATTATTTATTTTATATAATGAGACCATTTAAAATGAAAACTCTGTTTCTGTGAAGTGTCAATGATAAATCCCGCAATAAGTGCGAGGTGTTCGTAGTCGTAAGGTTCTCACGAAAGGAAAAACTCCTAAGTAAAAATTTGAAAGGAAATACTGATTATGGAAGTGTGTTAGTTGAAGACTTGGGCGTCGGTCTTATCAGCCTCGGATCAGCAGTGGAGCCGGTTCTAATCAGGCCTGGGAGTGGGGTTGAATTTTATTTCATGGCGGTCCCACAGAAGTGAAATATGACCTTTCCATCATGGTTAGAATAGGTTGGTTACCTCTAGATAGTCCCCCAACCCCACACCATCAGAAATGACCAGGCAAGGGGTGATAAAAAAAAAAGTTGGGGTGTATTACTTACTCCCCTGACTTGGCACCTTCAGATTGTTATCTATTTATTAACTTTCATGAAAACATTTTGAACCAATGAGGAGGTGAAACAAGAAGTATTGAAGTGGAGGAACGACATGCTGGGACAATTCTATGAGGGACAGTAAAAAAACGTTTGCCAAGTCTTATTACCAACATATAACGAGAAGGTGATTACGTGAAAAAATAAATAACATATGAACCTACAATAGCCCGTATTATTTATTTATTTTATTTGTAATTTATTAAAAGAATAAAAAAATTAGTACTTTTTACAAAAAATTACTTTCTGGACAAGCTTCGTAAACATATAAAATTCTTTTAATATACCCTTCTTATAAATATACAAAATACTTCTCATAGAAACATAAATATACATTTATATTGTTAATATACAGTTAAATATACATTTAAACAATTAAATATTAAGGTATCAAAATATTTCATATAAATAATATCTAATTAGCGGAAGAAAATTATTTTTTAAATTTAGTTCATTTAACTAGAAGTGCATTAATATTATATGTGACCTTAGAAAAAAAAATTGTGAACCTGAAGAGCCTAAATATCGAAGTTGGATTTATTTAGACCAGAGAAATTCATTAAAAAGTGGAAGCTATTGTGAATTACAAATATAAAACAGATAATGATGGTTTAGTACAAGTGGTGTTGTGGTTCTTAGCGGAAGCGAATGTTAGTGGAGAGTAACACATTTGACATTTATTAGTTCAATTTATCTTTGGGAATAGGTATAAATTATGGCATGCTATAAATATTTATAAATTAAATAAAATATTGGCAGTTTTATTGAATTTATTCATTATGCTTAGTACATATCAAATATAGTAGCAAGGAAATTTAATTTTAGAATCAATTTAATGAAAGCAATGTACCTGTCACACTTATAAATATTTTTTTAATAGTCAGTACTCACAGCCTGAAAGTTAATGTCTATATCCATTCATGTTGCATGGATGTAATGCATACTCAACCATCCATTACTTAATAAAATCACTCTCTGAAAGAGTCATGTTGCGTTTAAAAACTTTGTATGCTACCATAAAAGCTGCTTCTGTAGCGTTTATGTGTATGTTAATTGCTTTCTAAATTTTGTTTGTCTCATTTTCTACCATTTCGCACCCGTTTTATTTTCTATTCTTCTAAGAAAATTTTTCTACCGAGATCCCTATGTTCCTGTTTCGCAGTGTCGCTAAAAATTCTATAATTTTAAGATAACTACCGTTGAATGAGATTGTCGAAGTGGTTGTGATAAATCAACTAGCTCTGACTCCAATTGAAGATGTGAGGTATTCTACATTAGATGGCCTCGAAAATGCGTGTTCAGTAGGCTAAGTAGTTGGTTAGGAAATGAATTGTTAATGAGTTTTATGGGAGCCAGCCATAAATCCTTACAGGATGGAAGAAACTTTACACAGTAGGAAACCAGCCTACGGTCGTGAAGGGGATGACAAGTCCTGCAGGAACTACCTGTAGGACTTGGTGGGAAGGAAATTTCACTCAGTTGGGAACTAGCGAACAGTTGTGAAGGGGATAGTATAGACCAGCAGATAGTGGTGTCGCTACAAAATAATAAACACTCTACTTAATTTCCAATATTACAAAAAACATATCCGTTATTCTTCACTAAACACATGATATTCATTATTTTTTCAAAAATTTCACTAAGGCTGGAAATTTATATATTTAAAAGCAAATAAGCAAAGGCAAAATTTTAATTAATCAGATGAACCGGAGAGCACTATGCATTAACTTATGTACTTGTGACAATTGAGCTACTTAGCTTTCCTAATGAAAAATATAAGATGTCTCTTCGTTCGCGCACTAGAAAGAAATCTCGCTAAAAAAAAGATTTTTCTGATTGTCTTGGGCTATAGTAGACTGTTTACCCACCCATGGCTCAGTAGATTTTGTAGCTAAATGAGAACTTATAGCGTCTATATATTTCGTAAGAGCCTTTAGAGATTCATGAGTAAATTCAGAGAATCAGAATTGAGATCGTTAGGGAATTTAAAAGTTCTGATTTAGTTTTTATTTATTATTTTGAAGTCATTTAATTAATATATCTCTGTAAATATTGTCTGAATGTGCTCTCTTATTTCTAATACCAAAGTCTGGAATTATACATTCAGACATTGGTAAGAGATAAGGAAAGGCAAAAAGTAATACCAGAGCCTTGTTTCATAATAAAGTACAAATTAATACTATTAGTCTTGAAGATTTATCTTAATTTAATTACACAGACCTGTACAATAGTAACTTGTACTTTAGTATTTTTTAATTCCTGTAATATCATTAATAGTCATCCCTATTATGAAAAAAATAAGTATTAGAATTATTACCACACTAGTTTCCACACTTATACTATGAACCAATAAATACTATTTGCTTTCATTATGAATCAGGGCCCAGACAGAATGTAATACCATACAACATAAGAAACAAAATGATGTTACCATTGAAAGCATAAAAACTATATATTATAATGTTACACAAAATAATTAACGAGAAAATATTTTTACCACAATATGTCCAAATGTATAAATACATCATCAGTATCAGTATGCTGTTTGAATTAGCAATTTAACACAGTTGAGCTGAAAATCGATTTTTTTTTTTTTAGTTATTATACGTGAAAACAAAAACTAACATTTCTTGCAATTTATTCATCTATAACTATTAAAGATTTCCTTTGTGTAACGATCGTTGGTTAGGATCTTTTAAGGTTGGGTACCGATATCGTTTTATGACCTGCATGTGGTTGTTTTATGAGTTTTAAGTTATCATTCTGTCTTGTGGGCATTACAACATACAATTCTACTGATAGTGATAAATGCAAAATCATCAAGACAGAACAGTATAAAAAAGAGTCCTGATGGAATGAAACTGCGGCGAGAGGTAAAATCCAAATTCCATTCAATCAACCTTTATCCACGATCGGATGCACCATTAATCAATCTTGGAGAGGTATCTTTAGAGATAATGTTACGCTTTCAATCTGTTTTAGGACCTAGGAAGAATATGAAGTGGCTCGACGCTTTGTGAGGTAGGTAGCGAATTACTTCATGAAACACTATGCCTGCCTCGCAGTGTGGAGCGAACTTGATTTATTATATCAATGGCATTGTATAAGACTAAAATAATAACTATATCAGAATATGGTACTATTTCAGATTAATTCAGATAGGGAATGTTATTATGTAACCTTGAATATATCATAGCTAAAAAAAAAAAAAACTATACAGAAACGTTCCTTACCTACTGAAGCTACTTGACTACCGTTGAAAATTATTGAACCTTACTTTGATAAATAATTTATTTATTCCGTAATGTCAGCCGCCGAACCCTGATGCTTGAAGACCTTCTTGGACCCTTAAAAAGAGGATATGTACTCTTAATTAGTGTGGAGGATAACCGAGGAGCCTTCAGCGTGTATGCTGACCGCACATTACCTCGTTGAATAACAGTTGGACAAGAAACAGTACTTCCTTGGAAAGGACTGGTCACGAGGCCTTTTATGAGTTTTAGTGTAAAGGAGTTTTTTTTTTTTTTATTATCGTTTATTAGAGATAAAAAAAATATTTTAACTAACCCATATACCTCACAGTGTCGGGGCAGTCTACTTCTTAAACTTATCTCTGTCCGTTGCCAACTTCCTGACTTCACCAAGGGTGAAGATTCCTCAGTTCATAGCGAGATCCGAAAATGAGATCCTCTTGCTTAATTATCGACCATCCGCGCGTTCGTTTCCCCTCAGTCTTTGCTTCTCCAATACTTTTTGGGAGTCTATTAATCGGCATTCTCTGCATATAGCCAAACCACGTTAATATTTTTCTATAAATATTTTTTATTGGACCGCTAATAGCTATCTTGCCTCATCTCTTATTCTTTTATTTCTCATTTAGTCAAATCTAGTTTTACCACGAGCTCTCCTCAGAAATTTAATTTTTGTGGCTTGTGTAGGACTTTTTTAACACGAAGCCAACTCACAGCTGCATAGGCCAGCGTAAGTATAAAGACTTGTTTACATACCACCATAGGGAATTAGTCGAGAAAAAAAATTGAAATAATGTTAATATTATTGTCAGTCAATTCAGAAACTGAATCATATATGTTTTAATTGATATAAATTTTAATGTTAGAGAAACGTTTTTCAACAAACTGGGATTTTGTTGAGCAAAGCTTAGAAATGTTGAAATAATCTGTGCAAGTATATTATAAATTGCCATTTATTTACTAAAAATACTATATGTATTGCCAATTTTCATTTTTAACAATTTTCCAAATACTTTTTTTAGTCAAGATTATGTCTTTAACAACCTAATAATATAACATCGTTTATTTTATTTATATTTTTTTCTTTATAAAATTGCTATTTAGTCTCCAAATACACATTAAAATTTAATTTTTTTTTCGGCACAAAAAAAAGGAAGCCGCCATTTAGTTTTGGTTTGACATTTTTTTTTTCAGTTTTCCTTGTTATTTAAGCTATTATATATCATGATTTATATTCCTTCTCGTTCTTTTTGAATGCCTAATTGCAAAAATATTAGTATAAAGATTCCACAAAAGTTGTTTATCCAAGTGCCAAAAGATGTCAAAATTAGGAACATTTAGTTAAATCTTACTTGGAGGGATCCAAAATTATTATTGAATCTAAATTATGTTTACTGGAAGATTATTGATTGACCTTGTGAAAAAAAAACTCAAATAGTAAATAATTATACTAAAAAAAAAATAATAGTATAATTATTTACTATTTGCGTTTTGTTTTTTTTACCGCACCCGGATCATATTCCATTCATAAATTATGTTTAATTTAAAAATAATAATAAAAGACTATATTTTTGTGAAGATCAATTTGATGTAACTATAATGCAAGATACAAATTGTAAGTTCATAACAGGTTATTTCTATTCTAAAAGGTTATATTTATTCTAGGCATATTTGTTATTCATGGTTGCTTATGAAAAAAAAATAATGTAAATTCTTTTATCAGCGAAATACGTAATAATAGATTTAAAACAGATAAAAAGTGTGAATCAGTGTTGTTTATGTCTAAATGACGTCACAAATAAAATCATAATGTCGACTAGCGTTTTCCTTCTGTTGGTACAAAGATTAAAAATCTTCTTTTTTAAAACTAAAATTAAAAATCAATCCTGTATCTATATTAAGTAAAACATATATAGTTGGTTTTCTTAATTGACTGACAGTAATATTAACATTATTTCAATCTATGTCGTCAAATCCACTAATAACTAATCTTTATTGCCTGTTTTACTGTTCCAGGCTTATATCACTGTTTATTGTGTCATATTAAGTAATTTTTTTTATATCGCATTGCTTAATACGTTATTATGAAACTGTTATATTTGGATTTTTACATTTAATTAACATTATTATTATTTGTACTTCTCTATTTAAAATTTCATATTCATTAGGTAATTTCAGTTTGTATTTAAATTATAACAATCCAAAATCGGAAGATCTAAAATATATTAAAAAAAAGCTGAGGTAGGAAAAAGGAAAACCATAAAACTGTTTATTTCATTCCTGTTTTAGATTCCTTTTGATTTATGCTTTGCTGGATTCTAGTTTTATGTTCCAATTTTTCTTGAAATATTTCTTTTTTATAACAGCTTTTATTTATCTCTACTGGATATTTCCTCTGTTTAATTAAAAAAAATCTGAGAAATTAAACGTCTAAATTTTCATCCCATTAAAGTAAATTACAGGATAAAGATGTGAAAAACGTTGTTGAGACTAAAGGGGCCCTAATAATCAAGTTTTCGTTGTCAACTTGGATTCGAAATTTTTATTAGATATAGTTCCGTATATACATAAGGACGGATCCTTCATAAATACATACCTAACATAACATCTCAAAATTATAACAAAATGAAAAGTACATATTACAAACTGACTTAACTACTGACAGAACATGGACAGCCCAAACACTAGAAAAAAAAGATTTCACATAGCTGACACTGATTTCTGTTATTGCGACGGACAAACTTCATAAACTTTTCTTTTAATCACTTACTTTTCGACTGTACCCTGTACGATTAACAAAGGTTAAATTTAATAAACGCCTGCATAACGCACGGAGGTACATAGCCATTTAAGCAATCTGAAAGCTTCGGGAAATACAAACAAGAGCTGGTGCACTTTATCTCAAATATAGTTTAGCCCAAATGTGATCATCATCTGTACCCAAATTGTACCTCTTATATAATAACAATTAATTTAATTATGTTTAGTTCTAGTTCAATATTTAATCCCCGCGTCTGCACTGTATTTATATTTATTTATTTTTATTATCCATATACTTTTAATTTATGTTACCTATTGTATTAAATAATTAGTTGCCTTCTCAAACCACATGTTCTAATTGCATCAATTTAGTTATTATATTTCATACTTTATTTTTTCTTTGTTTTTGTTTTGTTTCTGTTATCTTATCTTTTAATATAGTATTTTCTCTAACTCTATAACACATTCAATGTTAACACCAGATTACATACATACAGTATGCGGTTTCGCATGGAGTATGTACACTTTTTAAAGTACATTTTTTAAGATACACTTTTTAAGGTATAGGTAAAGATAAAAAATTCATGACTCTACTAATACCAAGAACAGAGGAAGGAAGATTAATTGAAAGACGGAAAGAGGTAGGAGGTTACTTCTATCAGCAGGGTGTCCGTGGTAATTTGTCAGGGGTTGATGAAAATTAAGATGGTGAGATATATGAGAGAGGATCTGCAGGGTGATGGATGTAGCTGGACAACCCCACGGTCATCCAACAATCGGATAATGCAAGGCGGCTTATTAGGATCTATCTTGTGAACCTAAAAATATGTTCAATAAAAACTATATTAAGAGCTATATGTTGGATTGAAATCAGCAAAATTATAAAACAAATAAATAAAATAAAATATGACATTAGTCTAAAATTAGGTTTATACAATGATAATAAATTAGGAAATCATCTTAAAAACATGAAAGGTAAAATTGAAAATAATGATAAACAAAACATTTATAAAATTAATTTCTATAATTGTGAAGAGGCATAAATAGGTGAATCCTCCAAAATAAATTAAAAACTAGAAAGTTGAGCATTATAAAGGCAACTGTAAAAACGTAAAAAACATTAACACAACAGCACTTCCCCAAGATAGCAATAAACTTAAATATAATTTTGATTTTAAAAACTCTTAAAGTTTGGGTATAGTAAATCACACAAAAAATAGGAACATTACTAAAGCAATACACACAAGTAAAAACATTGATAATGCAATTAATTTTAAGATTGATACTAAAAAGTGAGTGGACATTATACAAATATTAAAAATTATTTAGAAATATAAATAACTAAACAACTATATAGAATTATGTTTTATACATTTTAATATAGTAGTGAAGTATTGTAAATATGTTTTGAAAATAGTTGTAATATATTTGTTATCACTATTATTACTATAATATTGTTAGATTTCTGCTTATTTTTAATAAATGAAATTTTATTTATAAATTTATTTAAAAATAAAATGAGATTAAATAAGTAGACCATTCAAAAGTTGAAATGTAAGGATATAATTATTGTAAGGTAATTTTTTTAAATAAAAAAAGTTTTGTTGAACAATTGTAACGTTGTATGCATATTATGAATTTTGTTAATTTGTATTGTAGAGCAGCTGATGATGAGACAACGGCCCCGAAACCTTGTTAATAATATATTAAAATAAATAAATTTAATAAGGAAGAGTTTTTCACAAGAACTCATTAGATAAATGCAAACTCGTCCAGTTATAAACCTATAATATTAAAATAAAATAATTTTAAATCCCCTTAAAAGGGTTTTGATAAAAGCATCGGAATAAATTAGAATAATAAACATAAAAAAAGGATTTTTTTTAAGTTCTTTATAAAAGGAAAGTGCTTATTGGCTATTAAAAAAAAATGTATATCAATAGTATGTATACATCTATCTTTATTTTTGATAAATATCCACAAGTGTCGCTCATTTCCTTACAATAAAATTAGTTCAAACACAATATATAATGATATGGAAAAACCCTTGCAATATTATAAATGTCTTTGTCACTTAACAACATCTGTTTCGAAACCTGTACCGTAAAGGACACCTGTCAACACTTGTGGACTTCTGTCAGAAATATAATTGTTTGATTGTATAAAAAAAAAGAATTTTTTTTTAAACATTAAATAATAGAAGCTGAAGAGTGAGACCGTATCACTGAAACGTAATAGCGTGAAATATATGAATTAAAAACTAATCCGTTTTAATTTTTGATCTTAAGGCAGGATAAGTTGTAAAAAAAAAAAAAAATTGAAATTAATTTGTACATATTATTTTAGAAAAAATCGATGCTCGAAAGAAGTAATCTTATTTAGGTATACATAATTGAATTTATTTTCCTAATAATAATAATAAGTAATAGTTTTTACTTTTAGCTAAATATTAATTAGTTATAACCAAATTTGTATAGGTGTTTTTTTAAAGATATTTCCGATTTTTTTAAAGAACACAAAGATTTTTTATTAGAACCTGATTGATTGTTGATTTAACGCCTAGTTTTGTTAAATGTGTTTTATTTATTAGTCTATCTCTAAATCGATTTTTTTTTCCCAGTTTGTAAAAAAGAATAATTTGAATTATAGAGACCATCAAAGGTGATTTGATGAAATATACAAATAACCTTTGGACAAAGGGGAGGTTGGGTTGGGCAAGTGAGGGAAGTGGAGTCAGCTCCTAACTCGACCGAGACCAAGTTGAGTGGAGTTGACCCTTGTGGAGTCGCTCCGGTCAATTCCACTCAACTCGGCTTTTGGTTTCCACTCAGCCTTTGTGTTAGTATTTTCTTTTCCTTTTGAACCATTATTGATAGAATAAAAAATATATATATAAATGAATGTGACTAAATAATATAATTTATAAATCTTAATACTGGTCTAAACCTACAACGATGTTTTCTATTTATTTATTTTAATAATACCTTTTCAATGGGTAGATTCTTCACATGTTTTTATCATGTCACTATGTCACCTACAGCAAATTTACTTGTTGTATATATGTGTATACAGTTGTAAATATCAATAAATAAATTATTAAAAAAAAAAAAAAATAATACCTTTTATCCGCGGCTTAACTTACGAATATTTCATTTCTGCTAGATTGTTAAGTTCTATATAGGCTTATGGAAAGGAGAGCTATAGTGTATATAAAAACTCGTGTTGCACATTCCATTTCTTATAGTATTATACGTTTTCAAGCTACTTCTTTTTACGTTATAAGTTTTTTAACATGGACTTACTTCAGATTATATATTATTGTTTGAACAGTGGTAAATCTTGCAAAAAAAAATTTTTTTTTTAATACAAAAAAATACAAGCTTAGAGATAATCTATCGGGAGACCACATTAAAGAAAGAAACACCTGGATATGTTTTAGATATTTAAATTAAATAAAAAATACAAGATAATAAATAGAAAAAAATATATAAATGAAAGAAAATTATACTTATAGTAAAAAAATTAAAATAAAAATTCAGCCAAAGCAATTCCGAAACGGAATTATACCGAATAAACCATGAAGGACGAGTGGTGTAGTACTTGATAAGGAAGTACTATTACTTCACCAACAGTTGTGTAAGGAGATAACTTGGGCTTGATCTCTAGATTTTTCCCAATTAAGGGTACCTATTGTGTGAGGATGGGTGATCCTGAAGGACTACTTACTACGCACCCACAGGTTTGACTCAGGACTGTAGTAATAGAAAAAATAGTTATATGGACTTGAACCCGGGTCGTTGGAGTTAGTAGTGCCTTACCACTGAGATCCTGCTCTCCTATTATTAATTGAAATACAATATTGAGAATACTGCTGTTAGTTATTGATTTTATAGGAAAAATTGTAGATCTAAGAATACAAAAAAAAAATAATATCCTCGTAAGTTATAAAAACGTAAGCATCCATATATTTTTAAAAAAGAAGTTTTTTTTTTTTTTATAGAAATCAATGAAGAAAGAAAGCGGTCGATTTTATTTTATGAGAAGTCTGAACCATATACCCCATTTAAACTAATTAATTATGTTACGCAAAAATTAAATATTTAAAAGTATCAATTCTTCATTCGCGTTCATGCCCTGTTTACTCTTCCAGGTTTATTTTATCTTATTGGTTATTATTAAGTTTTGTCCCAGTGCTGGGAAATTTCTTAAGTATGGAGAAATTACTTTGAGTTCGAAATGTAACAGTTAAAGTTTACAGCGTTCATCTCTACGTTTCATGTTCAACTGCACAACCTTTGATTGGAGTTCGACCAATTGCGAGATTCTCCACTCGAGTGCTAAGCGTCTGCGGCTAGCGCCCTCGTTCAGCCTCCACGGACAGGTATTCAGTGTCAGTGACGCGGTTGAGAGACAATCGAATAGGGAACGGTAGAACCCACTACGGAAAATGCTGCTGTAAAATACTTTCAACATTTTCCAATTGGAGGAAGTATCCGAGGATGGCCATGAAATGTTTATTTATTTGAGTGAAAAAGAGAAGGATTAGAGGTAAAGGTTGTTTTAAGAAGAAATGAATAGAAAACGATTCATGGTTAGATGAATCAAGAATGCTTACAACTAATTTAGGATTTAATCGTAGTTTTGTCAAAAATTAAACCCCGATTGAATGGGGCAAAAGAAAAAGTGGATCCAGCAGATAAAACAGCGATTGTCTGGAACAATTATGTGAGATAGGTATCTATGCATATATTTCGTTATTTAATGTATTTTTTTTATTATTCAAATAAGAAGTAAAGAAATTTTTAGCGCTGTCATTCTTAACAATACGAATATGGTTGGGTTTGGCGAAAAAGTTTTCAGCGTGGCTTATACGTAAATTGTAAATTATAATTTTTCGATATCGAAACAGTAAAAGTTCTATTCATAGTTTATTCCCTCTTAGTTAATTTCCATAGCAACAAAGAAATTCTTAAAAGAGCTGAAAAGATCGGGGGATATTTAAGGCTATTAGAAGATTCCAATTTTTCTCGGAATAAAAAGGATCGAAAAAAAAAAAAAATGGAATTCATCAAGTGTGGACCACAAAGTTTTGTTAATTAGTCCGGGAAGGAAAATTCAAATCGGTCCCGAAAATACTTCCAAAAAAGAAAGAAGAACTCTTTAATGAATAAATGATCTAAATAATTTCCTTTAACAATGAAAAAGTTCTGAAAAGCTCCACCGTTATCCCCAATCAACTCGATAAATTCCAATTCTTCACGTCTTTAAGAGTCACCAATTCCCCTCAAATGGTCCAGTTTAATTAATTATATTAGTATTAATAATAAGGTACGTCATAGTCACAAGATCATCAAAGTTAACAAATCATTTTTATCATCATATTCTTCATCCTTGAGTCCTCTGAGAAACGACATAGAACTCTTGCAAAATTAAATAGAACTTTTTATACAGGAGTTTTCGGGTAACGCGACATTCAGAATTAGAGATAGTATGATGAGTAAAGAAAAAATCTTAATGTTAATAAGATTTATTAAAGTATTGTGCAAAAAAACAATAAATTTTTATAAATGTATGTATTAATTTCTAAAGGAATGTCTACACATTTGATTAAGTGATCTCAAAAGTGATTAGCCCTTAATGTATTTAAATGGGTTTCGATTTTTAACTGATACATATGCTCATTTTTAAGAACATCACACAATGTCTCTTAAGTATAAGTATATGAATATGTTCTTTGAAAAACGGTACATTTTACGTATGAAACAAAAAAGAAATTGAGTGTGTTTAAAAATCAAGTAACTAAAAATATGAATTTGAAATTTTATAACAAAAAACCACAAAATGAACATGTACGACATACGGCCATTAAAAAATTTAAAAAAATAATAAAAAAAAGTACAGAAATTTAAATGAATGAAGTGATTCTGGTGTGCAAAGAAACGGTACGATTCTCTTCAAGTCAATTCAAATTCTAGCCGACGCAAATGATATAGATATCGTAGCCAGGTCACAGAGAACTTTGGAAAGGGTCATTCTAGCAATAGAAGTAGCAGGATAGAATGGGTCTGGTAATCAGCCAGGCGAAGACCAAATATATTCTTGCCAACCCTCTACCACTACCACCACATCAACACCATCACCCCACATACCATCGGTCCCTCCCCATTATACGTAAGTCTCCCGGCAATCAAGCTACCACTGTAAAACCGCCTTCAGGGGACCATTTATTCCCATCTTACAATGCCATGCGGCAATAAAAGATTCTATGTATGATATGTGTATATATAATTGGGTTTAAGTCAATTGTATTTGTTTGTAAATGAAGATATAAGGAGGTACGGGGGAAAAAAACACTACCACCTTATGTATAAAAAAGAAAATTCAAAAAGCATATTTGCCCAGTACAGGCTGAGCAACAATGCTGACCAAATCTACCAGGAACCGGATGTGGTACAAAATATAAGACACTCAAAACTACGATGAGCTGAACATGTCGCAAGAATGAATGGTGACAACCATTAAAAAAATGATTTTTTTGGTATAGTGAAGGAAAAAAAAAAAAGTTCCCAATGATATCGCAGCTAGTAGCACCTCGCATAATACAATTTTTTTTTTAAGGTTGGCTTATGTAGATGATTCTAGTCTTTATAGCGTTTGATAATTACAATTCATAAACATGTTTTACCTCTAATTTTCTTTGTATTTTTAGCATCGCATATTATATAAAGCTGATATTATAGTATGGTTTTGGTGTAGGTCAAAGGTTAACTTAATATTGATCCTTGAATTTAAGCATGTTTTTTATTATCATTTTATTAGAGAAAGATTCGATTTATAGAGAAAATAGACCTAATTTTCCCTAAAAACAAATCCAAAAAGAAACTTTTTTAATTTATCTTATTGATTAATTATGATTATTCTGAATTTATTATTGCTGTAATCTTTTATTTGAAAACTTTAGCCATGTCTTAAATGTTAGAGATACGTAATGATTTATTCGAAACATTACTTTATCTCCAACCCCTCCTGCGACTGCTCGCCCTTCTTTCCTTCCTGTCCCTCATCTAATTAGGTTAAGCCTGGTTCATCACCAATTAGACCCGCGATAGATGGTATATGAAACCATCAACCCTTTCATTGCGTCCGTTGATAATTTCCCATAAAACTCGCTTATATTAATATAACTCTGAAGCATAAATTCACGGTTTAATTCAAGCTCAACCAACGACAAAATTTCCATCGTTGCTTTAGGTTCGAGTGTAAACCTGAACCGTATTAACACTCTGGTTCATTTGAAGTTAGCTGGTATTATATTATACTCGAGGAATCGGTAACAGTTATAAAAAAAATTACTCTTCAATATATTTGGATTTTTATAAATAACTCATATCCTTCCATTGTAGGAGTTTTCTTTATAATTAAAGTACAATTTAGCTCATTATGACCATATTAGTAATTTATTTCTTGATCACTAAATTTTATAGGAAAAGAAA
>NW_027108786.1:0-1991 GCF_000696795.3 Halyomorpha halys | reverse complement strand
TTGCATTATATCTTCTGTTTTTGAGTTTACGAGGAATTGTTCGTAAACTGGCAGGGGGGAGTTATGTTTACGGGGTATGTAATAATGATCTTAATACCTAACTCCCTCTGTCAACAACTCTAGAATGTATAAATATAGGATTACTATTCAGAATAAAGCAGTCTTTTATCAGCAACTGTGAGTGTATTGTCTCTTTCCCTTTTCCTTTTTTTTTTTAGTTCAGAACCCGCTATCACGTATCTTATATATATATATATCAAAGTTTTGGCAATTCCCACAACAACAATTTTTAATTTGAAATATTCGTTATTTATACCTCAAAAAACCCGAAATACGAATTTTTAATATCAGTGAAAGTGTGTGTACGCACACCACACAAGCATAAGCATTTTAGTATAATTTCTGATATTCTTTCAAGGGCGTACCCAGGATGCAAACTAGTCAATCAGGTTGTGACATTTCACTACGGAAAAGGGAATGAAACCAAAATTATATTTAATTGTTTGTCGTAGTGCTTTATCAGACATTACAACTAATATTTGCATGAAAAAACTATTTTTTTTATTAAATTAATATTTTTTTACTTTTAATATTACATTGTTTAACATTAATATACTGTCATTGTTAAATATTAAAACATAATGAATAATATGTTTATTATTTTGTTATTGACAACGATTGATATTCAATATTATACCAGATCGGCCATATTTTTTTAACAGTTGATTATGGGGGGGGGGTCTTGTACATAAGACACCCCTAACTATATACAATGTTGTTATTAAAAGAAGAAGAAAAAAAATAAATAGATAAGAGTAATTCTTCTTAATAAAAGTGGAATGTAAAATTAATAACAAAAAATAATGATATTGGTACACTTAAATAAAACAAACAATTTCCCTGTAATAGTGAAAAGAAACAAGTTAATTTGAAAAAGGGACGAGAGAAGAAAATAGAAACAAAAATAATAATAATGAATAAATAAAATGAGTAATAATAAAAAGTAAAATTGAGGTAGTGTGAGTATGTATTAATTTTATATTTATTAAAATTTATAACAGAATGTCCTGTAGCAGTCTGGGCTTCAGCCTTCGGGTTGAGGTTGGGTTTCCCAGGTTGTAGGTCACTGCTCCTTTAACTGTCGGCAACTGGGAGTGGAAATTCATGAACCAGTTTTTGATATAATCCTCTATTGACTCCATATGTAATTCGCGAGGAATGTTCAAACTAACATGAAATGAATCTTTAATTTGGTAAAAAAAAAAAAGGAAATGCTACAAACGAAGTTGTAGGAAAATAATCGGAATAAGGACTGAAACATGGATTGTTGATTCCAAAATAAGAGCAGTACACTTTATTTATTCATAATGTGAGCGGTTAATCGGTATAAAATATAGTTTGAAACATTTAGAAAAGTCTAAACCCACACCGGTCGTTTGCAATAATTTTCCTTCATGAAGTTTGTATGTATGTATGAAAAATTGAAAAAAATCAAACTTGTATTGGGAAATTTATTGAAATAAATGAAAGTGTATTTACGAAAAAGAAATATAACGTAGGACGCGTTCTTCCTCAGCAGTAGGTTATTGAAAGGAACTTTGAAGAAACCAATGAATGTTTTTTGGAATTTGTTTAAGGACAGATCAGAATTCACGTCGTCAGAAGTAATCGAAAGAAGTATCCGAGTAGTGTAGTTCTCAGATTCGTGGAATGAATAAATGAATTTATACGATATGGGCTACTAACATCGAACAGTAAAGCATAAATATCACTTAATCCAAAGGTATTCACGAATACACAACAAATTCAAAGATTATGGAGTTATAAAAGAACAAGAGGAACAAACCGGAATTTCCTAGCATTTTGTTTAGAAGAATTCAAGTGATGCCCAGAACTTAAAGAAAAAAAATACGTTATCTCAAATTTTAGTTGATATATAAGATTTTTGGTTAGAAATAAATAAAAAATAGTTTTATATTTATTACTTTAAT
>NW_027108785.1:1017092-1022220 GCF_000696795.3 Halyomorpha halys | reverse complement strand
TTTGAATTCAAATCTCCCGCCATGTGTGACGTCATCAAAATGCTGGCTTCTGATTGGCTGCCCAAATCGGTGCACCAGCTCCCCCATATTCCCTCTACTGCCGATGGTGCTGCTATCTAGCGGACACCGTCTGAACTAACAACCCTGCACTCTGGTGGCAAGTCGAGGAACTACCTCCACAAAAAAATGCACCAGCTCCCCCATATTCCCTCTACTGATATGCATTTTATTCTATCCAATGTTATGTATTTTATTTTAATTCAATAATAATAATTGGAGAAGTGGAGAAGATGGTCGGGGAGTGCAGTCGGCAAAAAAAAACCACAAAAAAAAAACATATTTATTTATTTTATACTGACGTTTCGACCTGAGTTGCTACAGTTGCAACAGTTGCTAGCCTGCCTACTATGCTACAACCCTTGATGAAGACCTGAAACTCAGGTCGAAACGTCGGCATAAAATAAATAAATATGTTTTTTTTTATTTATGTTGTTCTTTGCTGACTGCACCCCCCCCCCCAGAAACTTCTTTAATCATTAATCTACGGTCAACTATCTACACCTCATTATGAATCCAGTAACACGGGGCCAACGACGTGATAACAACCATCTACATACACGTCACTACACCAGAAGATACAACACATCTAAATAATGTTTCGTTTATTTATGTTTTTTCGCTGACCAAACCTTCCGACCATCTTCTCTACTTAATCTACAATCAACTATCTACACCTCATTAATAATAATTTGGGTTTATTGCCCTTCCGGTTTGTTTTACCAAAATGTAAAATAGGGAAATTTGTAAAATATAATTTTTGTCAAGGAAATTGTATAGTATAAGGGGATACCTCAAAACAATATAGTAATTATTCTATATTGCATATTTATGGAATACAAATGTTTAAAAAAAAAAATATATAAGTATCTTAAATGATGGACACAGAACTAAATAAGGCTCTATACCTTTTAGTAAACTGTTAAAGGAGAGTGAAATATGTGACAAATGCACATCAATACACGTCAGAGGGCGGTATTAAGGACGAAATGAGTGGCGGAAGAAATAGGGGGCCTTGAAGGTAAGCAAGAACAAGGCCGGGCTAAGGTGAGATATTTATCGCCTTAGAAAGTTTAATTATGACCCGAGGCACGGCTAATATACTAATTTATTACCTCATGATATCTAGACCATTAAATTATCTTTCAAGTCACCCGACTCGTTTATAGCAGCGATAACAGCAAACAAGGCAACTTTTGTTTCATTTAAAATTAAATTTATTTTTCCTCACAACAAGAACAATTTTTTTTTATTTATTTGTAATATTAAAGGTTATCAAACACTATGTTGGTACAAAGTAATAAAAAAGTTCAAGCTAATAATGATTATTATTACTTTATAGATTAGAGCATAATAACGGCCTCATCCCAGACATTACCACCTGCTAGGTCGAGAAGATGAATGTTCTTAGCATACTGAGTTCCGTTAAAATGTTTTTTAATTATATCTTAAAATTTTAGCCTAACCCTTAATATCGGTCCGGGTAGGTGAATACTTCTGGTAATAGTCAAGTAAGTGAGAAATTATAAAATAATAATAAAAAGTTCTCCATGTTTTAAATTATAACTAATTTTCATCTATTTTATTTTTCCCGAAAAAAAATTATAAAATATAATCAAAATCTGGTAGTGTGCGCCTCACACAACGTTTACTTAACATCCTACATTCAGTTTAAATTAATGCTATTTTAAAAAAAAAAACTATTATTACTATGTATTTCTTAAACCATAGATATTATATAAAAAGTTAAAAGACCATGACTATTACAATAACAACCATGGAGACACGATAACATTCATTTTTCGTTTAGATAATTTTTTAAATTATTTTTGCTCTTATTCATTAAATACGTAAGCACTTTTTATTACTATAACTAATGAAATAGGGTTAATTATTTCGAATATACAATACATTAAAGGAACTTTGAGGATGATTTATTCTTTTTTTTTTTTAAGCTC
Source organism: Halyomorpha halys (assembly GCF_000696795.3). NCBI lineage: Eukaryota > Metazoa > Arthropoda > Insecta > Hemiptera > Pentatomidae > Halyomorpha > Halyomorpha halys. Next base: position 1,020,205 of record NW_027108785.1, on the reverse strand, counting down.
TTATGGTCTGACATTAATGAGTATAAGACCAAACTGATGTTTAGTAAAACTTAATTCAACATTGATATCACGAATAGTTTTTGTAGAAATAGTAAAAAAAATTGTAAAACTGGGATCGAAAGAGACATTTTAGGTAAGTCGAATTTAGCGAAAAAATTGCTCTGACACCCCAGGCATACACTTGCCCCAAATACAAATATGTAACTTCAGTTTCGTGAAACTTTTCGTTTGAAAGCTAGCCTGTTCACATATATGCACACAGAACATTTTACGGGACTTGGTTATTTGGTCTTATGTCCTCTGAACGTGTTTTTCCGTTGAAAACTCCGTTTCGAAATTCTTCCCTGACCTGTCTATTTTACATAATATTATACTATAATAAAATTCAAGCTCAAAAAAAATTTAAAATAACGAAGTAAACAAAATTTAAAAAATAACATAAATTTCTGTTGTACGTATTTCAAGAGCCCACTCCGGCTATATTCTAGGACTAGGGAAAGTTAAGTACAACTACATTTTTTTAAATGTATTTAAAGCTTCAAAAACGCTAATCTATTTAGCTAATTATATCTATTATTAGCTAACTTATATATATATATTTAGTTAAAAAAGTCCAACTTTTAAGTTTCTATTCAATGTCTATCTTAAAACTTTCGATTATAATTTTTATTTGACACAAAATAAATATTATTGAAGAAAATTATATGTATTTGCTATAAATTGGTTTATCACAATTAAGGTCGAAATATAGTCGTTTAATATCATCTGTAAAAAGGGTTCATTAGTTTAAGAGAATGACGGTTGGTTCCTTAGAAATAAAGGACTATGACAATGAAGATTGACAATTAGATTTTTATAAGCAAGATAAAATAAAACTATTAAACAAAATTCTACTTTTTTTGAAGGGGGTGGAGAATGAAAACAAAATAAGCGATCACGCAGGTTACAGATTTAATACTGCGTAAGCAATTGCAAATATTTAAAAAAACAAAAATGCCCTAAAAAAACAAAAAAACAAATTCAACCTTTTTTAAAAAAATAAAGGTTTAATCAAGCTAATTGTAAATAAAATAATTTTCAAACAACGAGCTCTCCGTTTAGTATTAATTTTTTTTATGAAATAATAATCAATGTTGACACTAATAAATAACAAAATACAGTTGAAAAATTATATAAAAAATGCATTGTTGAATTATACATTTTTCACACAGTACGAGAACAAGGACAAAATAAAATCCTAACACGGATAAATAATCCAAGAAAAATGGAGAGCAGCTCTGGGATTTCTCTGAGCCCTGCCTTTCCACATAAGTGTGACAAAGCTTGCTTTGGAGTTCCCAAGGCTGAATTAAGGTACGAATGAGTATTTATTTTATTGTTACTTAAATTTATTATTTTTTTTTTATCTTTTATATATTATTTTATTATTATAACTAGTTTCATTAAATTATGCCGATTTATATTTTTGATTATACATTTCATAATTGTATTTTTTTCTTTATTTTATTATTATGATTTTAATTTTTTTTGCTTTCGTTTTTCTTGTTCTACACATATTGATTGAATGAGTACTCTAAACAACAATTTTCATTTCCCTAGTATGGCAAGTATGGCAGACTGTACTATTACTCTTTGATAAAAACTCTAAAAAAAAACTTTTAAAAAATTCAAATTCATAAAATAAGAATAAAACAACGAACAAGAGGGAATAAATGATAGGATAGGATCATATTTCGTTTCTAAACTTCTCTAAAGGTATAAACGTTCCAACAAAACATTAAAATATTTACTATTTTCATACTTTATACCTAACAAGATACAAAATACTTCGAAGGAGTTCAATGTTTAAGAAGTATTTACAAAAAAAAAAATAAATAAATAAAATAATACAAGGGAATTGACTCAATGAATTCATAAATTCTTCATAAAAAATATTTTTCAAATATAGTTAGAATAGATTATTGAAGACTATACTGCGGAATAAATAAACACGTGCTTATTTAAATATTTAAAAAATGATATAGAAGTTATAAAATGCATACCATACCATATTTTAAATTAACAAACTTGAAAACAATAATCTACATAAAGTGTTAAGTCGTTCTGTTGGATGAAGTCCGGTTGTTTCTAAACCGGCTGAAATAAAATTGACAATAAAAATGACAGGCTATGTCCTGCGAAGTTTTTAACACCCTAGACATTTCTGCTAAGGGGATAGGGGAGAAAGACACTTTTATCCGGAATCGTAGACTTCTTCTGTCGGCTAAGTGAACTTTATATTTATACTTACTTTGTTACTGCACAAAGTATAAGTGACTTTCAAAATGGAATTAAATAATTTTTATAAAACATAGGTAATTGTGTCGTATAATATAATAAAATAAAATGAACTATATTGCGTTTTTTTTTTTAGAGATGTATTTTAATTATTTGTTTTCGTATTTAGATGTTTGAACTGTATTCCCTCATATTAAATTGTATGTATAAAAATTATATTTATTATACAGATAATGTAAGTTGAAGCATAAATTATGTTCCATGAAGGATCTTGAGGATTAACGTTTGATAACGAAGCAATCTATTTTATCATCGGATATAAAAGAAGCTAATATTCTTTCGAAACCAGATTCTCTTCCAACCAATTGAAGAGACAACGATTTGGTCCAGGAAGAATAGGAAAAAAAAATGTCTACAACCGGGAGGACTAAAATAACTTTTTGTCAAACTTGAATGAAATATGACCTAAAATTTCTTTATAAAAGGGAAAAGTGACTTCAATAAAAAAAACAAAATCTTTCGAAATGTTCTGATGAAGAATACTAAATTTAATAAGTAGAAGAAACGGTTAAAAAATAACGAATTACTAAGCGAGATTTTGCTTGATAGTGTGAAGTTCCAACTTTTTATTTAAATCTAGCGAGAATATTTTCTTTAAAACTATTCAATAAACGAGCAATATATACATGCACCCAAATGGTAGAGCGGTCCCTCCCCTTTCTTGTACTACCGGCCAGGATCTCCAATATTGTGACCCCGCTTTTAGCAGACCCTGCCCAGTTTAGTTATAATGCTATGTTGCAAAGGAATGGCTAAGTTGAATGTATATATATATA